>NC_134890.1:19652107-19692107 GCF_041734735.1 Babylonia areolata
AGAGAGAAGAACAACAACAAGAACAACAAGAACAACAACAAGTTGTAGTTGTAGTTGTATTTCTTTTTTATCACAACAGATTTCTCTGTGTGAAATTCGGGCTGCTCTCCCCAGGAAGAGCGCGTCGCTACACTACAGCGCCACCCATTTTTTTGTATTTTTTTCCTGCGTGCAGTTTTATTTGTTTTTCCTATCGAAGTGGATTTTTCTACAGAATTTTGCCAGGAACAACCCTTTTGTTGCCGTGGGTTCTTTTACGTGCGCTAAGTGCATGCTGCACACGGGACCTCGGTTTATCGTCTCATCCGAATGACTAGCGTCCAGACCACCACTCAAGGTCTAGTGGAGAGGGAGAAAATATCGGCGGCTGAGCCGTGATTCGAACCAGTGCGCCGAGATTCTCTCGCTTCCAAGGCGGACGCGTTACCTCTAGGCCATCACTCCACGTGATATCACACCAAGAATTGAAAATTTATTCATAAACAATGTACGTTGATTTTAGGAGAGCATTCGATCTCTGAACAGAACTGATTTAATTAAAGCTGTGCCTGAAAGGCAAGTTGTTTAGATATAAAAGAGACGTGCATATAAACATACAGACAGACATGAAGACAGGAGAGAGAGAAAGAGAAGAGGGGATACGGATACGGATACGGATGTTTTATTCAATACAGGCCATGACCCTTCATGAAGGGGTAGTGTAAACAAACATTTCAAATATGATAATTATAGACATGATAAATTGATGTAAATAAAAAAAAAACAACAACAGAAAAATGCGAAAAGCAATCATCAGCTACAATTAGTATTTGTTTTTTTAAAAATCATATAGACAAAGAATACCTCACTCAGCTGCACAGTGTTTCTAATTCTTATGGCTTTTTATATAAGTAAATTGCCAGTTGTTTATCAACATGTTCATCAGTGGATGAATAAGCATTGACAGTCTGTAAAGAGAAAGAGAGGCGAGATAGACAGATAGATAGACATGAAGACAGAGAAAGGGAGGCGAGATAGACAGATAGACATGAAGACAGAGAGAGAGAGAGAGAAAGGGAGAGGAGAGGAGAGAGAGACAGACAGAGAGAAGCAGAAAAGAGAGACAGACAGACAGAGAGAAACAGAAAAGAGAAAGAGACAGACAGAGACGGAGAATCAGAGATGAGACAGCGAGCGATGGAGAGCAAATCTGTTGAAGTTAATTGTTTTGTTAATCCTTGAAATTATGGAATTTCCTACAAAACGTGTGTGTGTTGTGTGATGGTGGTGTGTGCGCGCGCGCACGCACGTGCATGAACGCTTACCCGCGAACGGTTGTGTTTACCTTTGTTTACAAAATGAAAATAAGAATAACAACACATTGATAAGGACACGTGTCATCACACACTCATTACCGTTCTGATTGATCAAGCACATTTTGATTGTCTAATCAATACAGGCTTTATGGTGATGATAACGATGATGGCAGTGGTGGTGTCGAAGATGAACATGGGTGATTCTAGTCTGGTCGATTGACGTTGTTGATTATGATGATGATGGTGGTAGTGATGAAGATCTTCTTCGTCCGCGGTCTGCAAATCCCACGTTCACTCATATGTACACGAGCAGGCTTTTACGTGTGTGACCATTTTCACCCCCACCATGCAAACAGCCATACTCCGTTTTCGGGGATGATGATGGAGATGACGAATCTGGGTGATTCCAGTCTGGACGATTGACAGTCTGAGTTTTTCACTCGCTTGTGTAATCAAAGTGAATCTGTTATAACCTGGTTTCAGTTGTCTGTGTGTGTGCGGTAAACTTGTACTTTGATATGATACTTTCTATAGAAACACTTCGTCATTTAACACTAAAATCGGCGCAAAAAATAGAAAAATTTATCTTCTTTCCACTCATACTGTTTTTCATGACAATTCACGTCTAGAATGGGTATAAAAATTAAAAAGAGAAGCCAAATTATTTGTACAATAAATTTACTGTTACATTTTTTATTTCTATTCATAAAACTTGACACATTGACTTGATATACTGAAGCAGTGATAACAGCAGTTATTTTTATCATTTTTTGTTCAAATTGGGACTTTTTTGTTTAGTCTAAAAGTTACATTACTGAATAATTCTCTTTGAGGCAACAAATTGGAAGGGAGATTAATCTTGTTTTGAAGCATGGGCATTAATTTGTTTTAAAACTGACCTTTCAATTTGAAATTATAATTCAGTACATAGAAAGTCTTTTGAGTTTTACACTCAATATGAAGACCGTTCATAATGTACATTCTCCCGAGTTGTGTTTTTTTTCGGGAAATTACAGATCGTACACAATGTGACGTGATTTAGAGTTCCATTTCCATTCCATTCATTCTCCTGCCCGGGATGGGCGTAGAGGAGACATGAGGGACGATTCCGTAGTCAGACGACGCCATCCGGTTCTATCTTCTGCCTGTCGTATCAGCGTAGCGCTATCCATATTGGTCCATTCCTTGATGTTGTCCATCCAGCATTTGGCTTGCCTCCCTCTTCACCTACCACCCTCTAGCGTTCCCTGTAGAACTGTCTTTTGCAGTGAGTTTTAGAGTTAGGTCGTGGAAAAAGAACGTCATACTATGCACGTCAAAGATTAGTGACGTTTAACAAGGCTTCTTGACAGACTGGCTGCTTCTTTTTTTTTTCTCTCTCCATAATTCGTTTGTTCGGTTTAGTGCATATCAACATATCACAAGTGAGTCTTGAAGGCCTTGCCTCTCTTGTTTTTGACTCACTTGTGTAACTAAAGTGAGTCTAATGTTATTACCCGGTGTTCGGTTGTATGTGTGTGTGTGTGTGTGTGTGTGTGTGTGTGTGTGTCTGTCTGTCAGTGGTAAACTCTAACATTGTCATTTTCTCTGGATATACTTTGTCTGCCAATACCAAATTTTGCATAAACATAGTACGAAAAAAATGTATACAGTCATACCAATAATAGGTTGTAAGACTACGGAATTTAGGCGTATTTCCGAATCATTAACAGTGTATTTCGTTGATGTTCGGTCCGGATTCCGAAAACCGCTGTTACCCCTTTGCAGCTTCCCGATTGTCTGGTGACAATACGCTATGACTTCGTTTTTCTTGTTTGCAATGGAAAGCAAAGAATCACACATTCTGGACAGGACACATACAGTGACACTAACTACATTATTGACGTGTTTCTCTGCATATGAATATTCTAAAGTGGACATTGAATAAACTAGAATGAACAGAAAAGAAAATTTGAATCGACCGTTTCACTGCCTTGTCTACACGGCACTGGTCAGTGCAGATCTTAACAAAATATGTTGCAAAGCCTGACGCGATGGCAACTTCTCCTTTACTGCCGAATTAAAAGAATTTTTTAAATAATCATTGACGTGTTTACTGTGTTTGAAAGTTTTAAAGTGGACACTGAATTAACTAGAAGGAACAGAAAAAAGAAATTGAATGGAAGGTGTCGGTAGTTTCTCAGTGAGTGGAAAGACAAAGTTTGTCAATCACGGATCTCTGCAGATCTATAAAAACGGACATATATTGCAGTGTTTTTGAGGCAAATGGAACGTCTCCTTTACCTCGAACTTGAAAGAAAATTTTAAATGCCCGAGATATACAAAATAGCATGATTTAAACCGCGTTTTGGCTTCGATTGCCGCTGTCGATTTATTCTGCTAAAAGAAGAAAAGAAGATGCTCAAATAATAATTTTTGAACGTCAACATTGAACCCATTTTCTCTGGAAATATTTTGTCACTCATCACTAAAATCAGCATAAAAATAGGAAAAATTCTCTTCTCTCTACTCGTACTCTTGTTCATGACAATGCGCTTTAGGATAGGGAGGGGGGGGGGGGGGGGGGGGGGGGGGGGGGAGAAGAAGAAAAGAAAAGAAAAGAACCAGGTTAATTGTACAATAAATTTACTGTTACATCTTTTATTTCTATTAATAAAACGTGACACTTTGATTGATATACCTAACAGTGATCAACAGCAGTGACTTTTCTCATTTTTCTTGTTCTAATAGGGACTTCTTTCGTTTAGCCTAAAAGTCACATTGATGAATAAATCTCTTTGAGGAAGCTAGTTGAGGGGGAGATTAACCTTGTTTTAAAGCATGAGCATTAATTTGTTTTTAAACTGACCTTTCTCATCTAAAACATTATATTTTGAAATTATTACTCAGTACACAGAAAGGCTTTTGTTTTTTACACTCAGCGTGAAGACCTTTCATAATGTACATTCTCCTGGGTGGCATTTTTTCGGGAAATTGCAGATCGTACACAATGCAACGTAATCTAGAATTAGGTCCTGAAACACACACACACACATACCACCAAAAAACACGTCATACTGTGTACGTCAGATATTAGTGACGTTTAACAAGGCTGCTTGACATGCTTCTCCTTTCTTCTTTTTTTTTTTTTTTTTTTGTCTCGCATAATTCCTTTGTTAGATTAAGTACAAATCACAAGTGAGTCTTGAAGGCCTTGCTTCTTGCTGTTTTTTTTTGTTTTTGTTTTCAGCTTGTGGATGGAACACCACAGCCATTCAGGGCACGGTCCAGTCTCCTAATTTCCCTGCCAACTATTCCATCAGCCAGGACTGTGTGTACATCATCACAGCACCTGCTGGCTACCAGATCACCCTGACCTTCACAGACTTCGACCTCCAACCTCATGGGAGTTGCGTCCTTGACTTTGTAGAGGTGAGTTTGGAGGAGGAGGAATTTTGTGTAATGTCCCGTCGCTACATACTGGTAATCGAAGACATTTTCTTAGAGTGTTGATGTATACGTTTGAGTAATATCGAAAAGAGGTGAGTTTCTTGTACATGTTTTTCTCCCCCCCGCCCCCCTTTTTTTTATAATTTCGAGCTGCTTTTTTGCGGAAGTACTCTTCTGCATTTGTCATCGTTACCTTGCTTTCGTTAACGTCCTCCCCGTTACCACCACCACCACCACAACCACCATCATGATCATCACTACCGATCACCAGAGACAGTTTGTCAGACCACACAGTCTTCCTCACCGACTAACGAGCTGTCCTACAAAGCCTCCAGATCAGAGTAAGGGACAAAACCTTGTGGGACATCCAGTCTGAAATGCAAGCCCAAAGTGCCAGAACCAAAACGGCCCAACATTGGATCCCCTCTCAGCGGCATTGCAGGAAATGAAAAGGCAGACAAACTTTCCAAAGCAGGAGAGGAGGCTCACTCAGTCTGCCCTCCCCCGTAGCTTTGGGGAGTCAAAAACCATTCTGCGCTGCCACTTCAGAAACAGCTGTCGAGAGCGGCTACATCTGGGAGCAGAGGAGGACAGCATCCATCAGCTGGGTCGAGCTCAGCAAGTCATCATTACCTCAGACTGCGCACAGGCCACTGCCAGCTCCTCTCCCATCTCTACAAATTAAAAATTTCCCACACAGACCAGTGTCCGTGTGACACCGTTCCTCAAACTCCAGCCCATGCCCTGCAAGACTGCTCTAACTACACAAAGAGCTGAGGCGCCAGATCTGCCCAAGTCCCGCAGCGCTCCAGGACAGTTGTCGGGAACGGCGACAGAGCTCCAGGCGGACTGCGGACTTCGTAACCTACTCTGGACTGACCGTCTGAACATGGCTTGGGAACACTTAAGAAGAAGAAACCAATGGTCACCAACACCATCATCATCATCATCAACGACAACAGCAACAACAACAATCATCATCACCATTGATCGATAGGCCTGTAAAAAAAAAGAGAAGAAAAATCAGTATCTTGTTTCCACTTTATGACTGCGTCTGCACTTTTTTTCTTTCTTTTTTTTTCTTTTTTCTTTTTTTTTATCAAATGTGTCGTCTTTATGAATATCATCATGACCTCTGTCAAAACGACTCATTGTGGATTTGCTATTTTCCGCATTGCTGTCTTCACTTAAGCCGTACAGTTTTGTAATCCCTTCTCTAATATATACTTATATATAATGACATCAACAAGTATATAACACTTACCCCTCTACAATCCTTCTAAATGCGGGCCATTTGAATTATATCTGAGGTAGAGAGCCAGTTATACGTGATATGGCTGCAATTCTGTCCTCTGTCTGCTTTTCAGATATGAATCTATCCAAACAAGTGTGTGTTGTTTGTTTGTTTGTTTGTGTGTGTGTGTGTGTGTGTGTGTGTGTGTGTGTGTGTGTGTGTGTGTGTGTGTGTGTAGATTCGGGACGGAGACGATGAAACGTCCCCATTCATTGGTCGTTACTGCAACTCGACACTTCCGGCTCCAAGAAGGACTTTTGGCAATCAGATGTGGATCAGGTTTTTCTCTGATGGCTCTGTCACCAGGAGTGGCTTCAAGGCAACATTTACTTCAGGTAGATACGATCCTCCTTATGGGATTCTGTTTTTGTTCTGCAGCCTGTTTCTCTCTTTGTTTGTCTCCTATGTCCCCGCCCCTTGTTTCTCTATCTTTTATGTCTCTCTGTCCCCGTCTGTCACCTTATAGTAGTAGTAGTAGTAGTAGTAGAAGTGATTGTGGTAGTAGTAGTAATAGTAATGGTTTTGCATTGTATTGTATTCTATTAATGTTTTTGTCACAACAGATTTCTCTGTGTGAAATTCACGCTGATCTCCCTAGGGAGAGTGTGTTGCTACACTAGAAGCACCACCCACATTTTTTGGGTACTTTCTGCTGCCTGCAAACGTATTCGTTTTCCAATCAAAGTGGATTTTTTCTGCAGAACTTTGCAAGGGACAAATCATTTTGTCACCGTGGGTTCTTTTATATGTGCTGAGTGCATGCTGCACACGGGACCTCGGTTTATCGTCTTAACCGATTGACTAGTGTTCAGACCACCAGTCAAAGTCTAGTGGAGGGGGAGAAAATTCTGGCGAGTTGTAGAAGAAGAACTGAATCTGAACAGCACCAACAGTAAGCACAGCAGAAAGTTGGAACTGATAATAATGACATTCAATGCTAAGAAAGGGAGAAAACACCAACCCACCACAGACATTTCACAGAGCAAAGTCTTTTCCCACAGCCAACCTCCAGGCCCCCTTCTTCCTCCTGGCCAGCAACGTTGCATCAAGTGTGGGAGGCAGCATTCACCGAATGGATGTGGAGACCCGCTCCAACATCGTTGTTCCCATGACTGGCACCTTGTATCGGCCCATAGCGGTGGATTATGACCCTGTGGAACAGACCATCTACTGGACAGAGGTGAGCTGCTGCCTGCCTGCACTAGAGAATTGTCAGAGTCATAATGAATGTCAGTCACAATCATAACCACTTTGTAAAGAACGATTCGTTATTGAATGACATGGGAAACGAATGACGAGCGCCCAAATGGCAGCTGTCAATCGGCAATACCCAGGTGGCCATACTGTTGTGCAAATGACTCCTTGTTTGTAAAGCGTTTGGTCTCATACCGAGGATAGGTGCTATACAAGTACTCATATCGTTTAAAAAAAAACAACTCTGTGTAAAGTGTTATGCTTCATTGTCGTGTAACAAAAGGTCATGTGATGCGACTCACTGCGTTAAAGTACATAATGATTCACATATTTGTATGTTGATTTCGTTTAATTGTTTGCTTTGAGTGTCAATATTAACTCTCTCCATACGAACGGCGAAAGAGACGACGTTAACAGCGTTTCACCCCAATTACCATCATCAAAATATTGCAAGAGGAAGGCTCTTATACTGAAGAGGTGAATGTTTACAAAGAATACCACAATTCTGACGACGGAATCTAAAGGTTGGGTCATCCAGACACCCACTGGACATCCGAGGGGTCTGTGTAGAGGAGAAGAGAGGACTGGCCGTACTGAGTGAGTTAACTTCATGAACAGCGGATGATGCACTTTTATTTCTTTTTGTGCAAAGGTTTTCTCCTGCTTTTTGTATAAAATCTCCACAGTGTGTTTTAGAGAATTCAAAGGAACATAGGTATATATGAATTCGATTCAGTGCATTTCATTAAATGATATTGTTATCTAAACATGTATCCTCATTTTTTATGTTGCACAGTTTCTGTTAATTGTCTGTCAGTACAAAAAGATTGCCACTGTATTGATAACTCCTCATACATTTTGTTCTGCCCTGTCCTGTTCTGTTGTGTGCTGTACTGTGTTGTGCTGCACAGCATTATGTTGCTCTGCACAGCATTGCACTTCACTGCACTGCACTAAAACCAAGTGTGTTCTAACCAGGTGGGTCTGCTCAAAGGCATCCGAGGATCAGCTCTCAACGGCAGTGGCATGCACACAGTACTGAACACTGGCAGTGGTGAGTATTCATTCTGAAGGACAACTTGAAATTTTAAAAATCAACTGAAAAAATCATTATCAGATATCGAAGCATTTTCTTTTAAATCACAGATGTAACTCCTCCCAAATGCTTTCATGATTAAACTCATGGCATTCCGGTAAAAGAATAATGCCCCTTTTTAGTTGTATATTCAGAATTTGTTGTTTTATCTACTGAGACACACAAAAGGACATTCCCAAAGCTGGCCTCCCATTCCATTCTCCAGCGTATCTCGCATACTCCACTGATGACTCCATGTGGTAGAAAAAGGTCTGTTCAATCCATTACGAAACCCTTTTTAACCATGTATATATTATCTGAGGATGTCAACGATTTGTAATCATTTTTGATGCAAAATGAGAAACTGACAGGTACTGAAGAAGTGGTGATGAGGGAAGGGGGTGGGGGGGAGTACACGTGGAAATGTCAGAATCGTTCGGTACGTGATACATCACTTCTCCTGGAGCATTATATCGTGCACGTGAAGGACATTCCATAGATAGGTCGAAGCACTCTTGTACAAGGGGGGCAATGTGTACAATGAAAATACACTTGAAAAAAGCCTGTGTTGAAATATTGAAATGCGCAGTTTGTTTCCCTCCCAAAATACATGCAAGGAAAATGTTAGTAACTTACAGATTTGTGTCAAAGATATAGTAAATGATTAAGTTTATATTCGGGAAAGTTTAACAGGGGTGGGGAATACCTTGAAAAGAGATGGGTTTTAAGTTAAACTAAACACTGCTGTTTGAGAATACGTTATCTCTTGTCATTGTTGTGAAACATCATTTACTACTGTCACGATACGTGGCATGCATTTCTCCTCATCAATTTTGCCTCGTCAGTGTAGGTCTGTATTGTCACTGAAAGATAAGATGAAAAGGTTGATTTTACATGAAAATCGGCCGTTATGTTTCAAATGATAAGGTGGATTGCTGCTTTCTCAGAAAAAAAAGAAAGCAGTCATTGATTCTGTTCTTTTGACGAACACCTGTAGCGTGGATTGTTTCTGTCATTAAGTTCTTTCCTGCTCACCTTCTCTTCAGGTTCCACTGTGGATGGTCTGGCTGTGGATCCCCTGTCCAGACTGATCTTCTACACAGACACAGGGAGGGACTTGATCGCCATGCTGACCATGTCTACGTTTGCTCACAGGACCATCATCAACACTGATCTGGACCAGCCCCGAGCCATTGTGCTTCACACTGCAGACGGGTGGGTGTCTTCCACCGTTTAGTACCAAAAATAGTGTTTTTGAGGTATGTTTTTTTTTAATCAGGTCGTGAAACATCTTGGATATGTATAGATACTTTATTTGTTACCAGCCGCCGTGGCGAAGTGGTTAGCGTCGCGGACTGACGGCTGGGAGGACGCGGGTTCGAATCCCAGCGGAGGTGGGGTTTTCGGCCCGTGGCCGGCTCCTACCCAGAGTTGAGTGTGCTGTGGGCTTAAATGGGGAGACTGGGACCACACAGTCGAGTGTCATCCACTTTAAGGATGCGTCTTTGGGTGTGTTGCTCTAATTACCTGAGCAACACTGCAAGTGTCTGTATCTCTCGGGCCTGGTTAACGCCGGGATATCATTATGACAGGAAGCGTAGAGTACAGCCTTGTCACGCAGTCCCAAACCAGAATGGACCTCCATAGCAACATCGTCATCATCATCGTCATCCTCCTCCTTCATCGTCATCACTATAAACAAAATAGTCTCAAAGTCTGTGGCCTTTCATGCCCTGCTCTCATGGTGACCTCAGTTTCAATACCCCTCCACTTCCGTGCTTGGGGTGAGTCCTGTCAATGTCGTCAGTGTCGGCAGATTCATTGGGGGCTGTTGTTTGAGGGACGTGGTGGCGGTCTCCACTCTGGCAGAGACGCTCACTGAGTCTGGCTCCCCGACTAAGCCATTATTGTCGTTAGTAGGGGGCTTAGTAGGTGGTGTCCTAAGTACGTTAAAACAGAACAGGCACCACTGAACACCACCGAAGTGACTCAGCAGCAGTGCAGGGTCTCCTCTGGTGTGTGGCCTCCAGGCGACCTAACATCGATGGTTCCCTGTGGACTGCCGACGCTGGAACTGTGACGGACGAACCCGGGTGTGGCCGTGTATGAGGGCATCTAAATGAGCGGCGTGGGAGTAATGCCACTGAAACGGCGCAGATGATGGGGCAGCAAAAAAAAAAAAGAAAGAAAAAAAAAAGAAACTTTATTTGTTTATTCAGTCCCTCTCTCTCTCTCTCTCTCTCTCTCTGTGTGTGTGTGTGCAGAGTGATGTTCTGGACGGACTGGGGAGCGGCCCCCAAGATAGAGAGAGCCAACTATGACGCCAGTGACAGAAGGACCCTGGTCAACACTGGACTCTACTTCCCCAACGCCTTGGCCCTGGATGTTCCCAGTAATTGTCCTGTCAATGTGTTGATCGTTTTGCAAACTGGGTTCTGGGCAAAATGCGTGTAGGCCTATTCTCGTACGATTGAATTATCAGATTATTTACAACACACGATTCACAACACACATGCACACATACAGACACAGACACAGGCACATAGAAACACACAAAGAGAGAGAGAGAGGGAGTAAAATGTACAGTGATTGTTCAATACGTGGTGGGACGTAGAAAACACACATTGGAAATCAAACATGAAACACACAGAAATCATATTCCAGTACAGCAGATATATTTAAAGAAGCAAGACTGTTACTAGAATTGAAGCCAGTTTAAACATCTTTGAATATTTTGATTATTTTGATAAGAAAGGATGCTTCAGTGGGGTAAGATAAATGTTGAACAAACACGTGCAGTGAACTGGTGTGAAAGTGAGAAGAGCACACAATTTCAAGGAATAGCTGCTGAACATATATGTAACTAAAGAGAAGACAGACACGGTTGCTGGCTTTGGTTTCCTGCACATTATGTTTATCTGTCAGCTGACTGATGGGAGGAGCATTGGTTTGCGTCTGTGTATCACAAACAGCAAGATTGACTGTGCTGCACGTGAAACACCTGCATGACTGGCCAGCCCCACACACAATATAGCCACAACACACTTCACCATGAACATCCACATCTCTGTCATTTACCTGTGGGGTTCCAGATAATCGTTTATACTGGGTGGATGCTGGAACGGACCGGGTAGAATGGTGCGACATGGAGGGAGGAAACCGAAACCATCTGCTGATCTTGAGCAGTTCCCACCATTTCTTTGGTGTGGCACTTCACCACAACTTCCTCTACATCACTGACTGGTATTCAGGGTAAGTGACGGTAAACAGCGATTACGGCTATAGAAGCCAAACTACCTATCTATTCCGAAATCGAACATTGTATTGTGCATCTGCCATGGCTACAATTCAAAGGTAGTGTAAAAAGCCAATAAACTTTACCTTGACAACATTCACAAGTGCACACTATGATTCTTCTACAAAATGATAAGTTTCTCATAGAGGAGACATTGATGTATAATGTTATCTATTTCTGTCACCATGAAAGACTTCCGACAGCCACAAGCATGATTGTTCGTCTTGACATCGACACCTCCAATGCCACTGTCTATGGAATCACGAGTGGAAGACGTCTCAATGATATCCATCTTGTTGATCCACAGCTGTATTCAAACAACAGTAAGTTGTGGGGTGTTTGTCTGCCTGTCCGCTAGTCTGTGTGATTGTAAATATCTGTCTTTTTGTGTTCTGTTTCTCTAGCTGGAAATGGTCTATGTGGCTATTTTTGAATCTGTGTCTCCAGACTTGCCTTTTACATTTTTTCATTTCATATTTGCTCACTTTTAATCTATTGGTTTATATCAGTTTATCTATTAGTCATTAGAGAAAGATGTGTGTGCAGACGTGCGCATATATTCTGAGATTTTACAACTTCAGGCAATTCATTATGTGTTTCAACAAATGCAGTTTATTGAATAATTCTTCCATTGTCAATAAACTGTTTTGCAAAGTCCATGTTACAAACAGATTAAAAAAAAGTTTTGATAAGTTAAATCTGTCTATTCAAAGTAGGAGATGGGAAGCATTTGAATTCTCACTTTGGAAGAGAATCACGTGTCATGAATGCAGTTTCGTCTGCAATAGACTGGACAAATATGTCGACAATGACAATGAACCTTTCCTTTCAGTGCATAGAGTGGATGTAGAGACACCACTGATAACTTAGAGGAGTTCTCAATGTAGATGAAGAAAAATGACAATCCAGCAAATGTCTAAGGCTGACTCGAAAGGGTGATATACTTTGGGATTGAAACGGATTCAGTGCAGGTTAGATAGTTGAAAGAGCATGTGAAGTGTCATAATGCATACATTTTCATGAAAAGGCACATGTGTGTGTGTGTATGTGTGTGTGTGTGTGTGTGTGTGAGAGAGAGAGAGAGAGAGAGAGAGAGAGAGAGAGCTCGATCTTTAACCTAATGGCGTCGTCCAGGTGTGAACGGATGCGGAAATGACAATGGAGGCTGTGACGCCATTTGCATTCCGTTACCAAGCAACAGCAGCAAGTGTATATGCCCTGATGGAGAGACTTGTGACGTGGACGGTAAGATTTCCAGTTGTTAGTCTGTTGGTTAGTTAGTACAGAGTCCAGTCGAGGAAATTTTTAAATAGTCAAAATCGAACCTAGCAATCAGAAGACAAAGTGATGACCATGGGGCATGTCTGCCTGCTGTGTGACGCCGAATGGCTGGAGGCAATTGTGAGTGAGATGTTCTCAGAGTAACTGCACAGCTTACTTGGAGGAAAGCAAAGTAGATGGGTGTTGGAAGTACATACAACCATATTTCATGTGTTGCAAGATGATTGATGACTGGATAAATACACAGAGAGGGAGAGAGAGAGAGAGAGGGAAGAAGAAGAAGAGAGAGAATATCAAGAGAGAAAGACTGAGACATAGACTGAGACATAGACATAGAGAGTGTGGCAGAGACGTGTGTGTGTGTGTGTGTGTGTGTGTGTGTGTGTGTGCGTGCATGCATGCGTGCGTGCATGTGTATGTGTGTGTGTGCGTGTGTGTGCATATGTGGCTGTGTTTATTTGTCTGTTTATCTGTGTTAGTCTGTGTTTTTCTGTGGGTCTGTGAGTCTGTAGCTGTGTGTCTGTGTGTGTGTGTGTATGCGTAGTGTATGTGTGAGAAATATAGTGCATGTGAGCATGTGTGCATAATTATGTGTTCATGCTCGCGTGCATGCATGCATGCATGCATGTGTGTATGTGTGTGTGTGTGTGTGTGTGTGTGAGAGAGAGAGAGAGAGAGAGAGAGAGAGAGAGAGTTCGTGTGTGTGTGTGTGTGTGTGTGTGTGTGTGTGTGTAAAGGAGAATACCACAACCATGTTTGTTCCTGCCAAAAGGTAATTTTGGGATCAAGGTTCGGATGTCCTATACGGTTCTTTCACTCAAGGACGCACATTACATATTTTGGGTGACTTGTTGATACATTGCAAGACTGACAAATTGTATAGTAGATGATCCCTGCATGACGTATTGATCCATTGTGTTTTATCATCAGTATGTGGATGGAACACCACAGACCTTCAGGGCACAGTCCAGTCGCCCAATTTCCCTGCCAACTACTCAAACTACCACAACTGTACCTATATCATCACAGCACCTGTTGGCTACCAGGTCACCTTAACCTTCACAGACTTCGACCTGGAAGCTTATAGAGATTGCAGATATGATTTTGTAGAGGTAATTCGTAAGTCTCTTGTACTTTATGTCCAGCACTTGTATTTGGAAAATTTTTCATCTGCGTTTATTATCATCATCCTTGTCACCGTTCAGTAATTTATCGTTCCTCTTCCAGATCATCATCATCTTCTTCTTCATTATCACTGTTATCAGCATCAACATGATCATCATTGCAATAGGAATGGATGTATCAATAATCAATACTGAAAAGAAAGCGAACCAAAGTCTTGATTTTAGTTTGACTTGATAATGAAGTTTGCTTATGACTCTTGTCTATCTTCTTTCTGACCATCACTATGACTTCTGTGTAAATGACACTCATTCTAAAGTTGTCATTGACGGTATGCTTTCTTTATTTGAAGATAAAAATGGTATATTATAGTCTTGCGAAATTCATAATCTTGTACATTATCTCCTTGAATGACAGCATACAACCCCTCTAAAACAGCCATGGGGCCATTTGAATTATATCTGATGTAGAGAGCCAGTTATGCGTGATATGGCTGCAGTTTTGTCCTCTGTTTGCTTTTCAGATGTATACCTATCCAAACAAGTGAGTGTGTGTGTGTGTAGATTCGGGACGGAGACGATGAAACGTCCCCATTCATTGGTCGCTACTGCAACTCGACACTTCCGGCTCCAAGAAGGACTTTTGGCAATCAGATGTGGATCAGGTTTTTCTCAGATGGCTCTGTCACCAGGAGTGGCTTCAAGGCAACATTTACTTCAGGTAGATACGATCCTCCTTATGGGATTCTGTTTTTGTTCTGCAGCCTGTTTCTCTCTTTGTTTGTCTCTTTTCCTCTATCCCTGTCTCTTTGTTTCTCTCTATCTTCTATGTCCTTCTGTCTCTCTTTTTGCTCTTGTAGTAGCAGTGGTAGTAGTAGTAGTAGAAGTGGTTGTGGTAGTCGTAGTAGTAGTAGTAGATGTGATGGTGGTGGTAGTAGTAGTTGTGGTAATGGTTCTGCATTGTATTGTATTGTATTACTTTTTTGTCACAACAGACTTCTCTGTGTGAAATTCAGGCTGCTCTCCCAGAGAGAGTGCCGTTGCAACAGTGAGAGCACTACCCACATTTTTGGGATACTTTTTGGTGCCTGCAAATTGTTTTCCTACCAAAGTGGATTTTTTCTGCAGAATTTTGCCAGGGACAAACCATTTTGTCACTGTGGGATCTTTTATATGTGCTGAGTGCATGCTGCACACGGGACCTGAGTTTATTGTCTTATCCAATTCACTAGTGTTCAGACCACCACTCAAGGTCACGTTAGGGGGAGAAAATAAGTGGAGGAGGAGAAAATACTGTCGAGTAGCACAAGAAGAAGAACAACAACAATAAGCACAGCAGCAAAAAGGAACTGACAATAACGACATTCACTGCTAAGAAAGGGAGAAAACACCAACCCACCACAGACATTTCACAGAGCAAAGTCTGTTCCCACAGCCAACCTCCAGGCCCCCTTCTTCCTCCTGGCCAGCAACGTTGCATCAAGTGTGGGAGGCAGCATTCACCGAATGGATGTAGAGACCCGCTCCAACATCATTGTTCCCATGAACGGTACCTTGTATCGGCCCATAGCGGTGGATTATGACCCTGTGGAACAGACCATCTACTGGACAGAGGTGAGCTGCTGCCTGCCTGCACTAGAGAATTGTCAGAGTCATAATGAATGTCAGTCACAATCATAACCACTTTGTAAAGAACGATTCGTTATTGAATGACATGGGAAACGAATGACGAGCGCCCAAATGGCAGCTGTCAATCGGCAATACCCAGGTGGCCATACTGTTGTGCAAATGACTCCTTGTTTGTAAAGCGTTTGGTCTCATACCGAGGATAGGTGCTATACAAGTACTCATATCGTTTAAAAAAAACAACTCTGTGTAAAGTGTTATGCTTCATTGTCGTGTAACAAAAGGTCATGTGATGCGACTCACTGCGTTAAAGTACATAATGATTCACATATTTGTATGTTGATTTCGTTTAATTGTTTGCTTTGAGTGTCAATATTAACTTCATGAACAGCGGATGATGCACTTTTATTTCTTTTTGTGCAAAGGTTTTCTCCTGCTTTTTGTATAAAATCTCCACAGTGTGTTTTAGAGAATTCAAAGGAACATAGGTATATATGAATTCGATTCAGTGCATTTCATTAAATGATATTGTTATCTAAACATGTATCCTCATTTTTTATGTTGCACAGTTTCTGTTAATTGTCTGTCAGTACAAAAAGATTGCCACTGTATTGATAACTCCTCATACATTTTGTTCTGCCCTGTCCTGTTCTGTTGTGTGCTGTACTGTGTTGTGCTGCAAAGCATTATGTTGCTCTGCACAGCATTGCACTTCACTGCACTGCACTAAAAGCAAGTGTGTTCTAACCAGGTGGGTCTGCTCAAAGGCATCCGAGGATCAGCTCTCAACGGCAGTGGCATGCACACAGTACTGAACACTGGCAGTGGTGAGTATTCATTCTGAAGGACAACTTGAAATTTTAAAAATCAACTGAAAAAATCATTGTCAGATATCGAAGCATTTTTTTTAAAATGACAGATGTAACTCCTCCCAAATGCTTTCATGATTAAACTCATGGCATTCCGGTAAAAGAATAATGCCCCTTTTTAGTTGTATATTCAGAATTTGTTGTTTTATCTACTGAGACACACAAAAGGACATTCCCAAAGCTGGCCTCCCATTCCATTCTCCAGTGTATCTCGCATACTCCACTGATGACTCCATGTGGTAGAAAAAGGTCTGTTCAATCCATTACGAAACCCTTTTTAACCATGTATATATTATCTGAGGATGTCAACGATTTGTAATCATTTTTGATGCAAAATGAGAAACTGACAGGTACTGAAGAAGTGGTGATGAGGGAAGGGGGTGGGGGGGAGTACACGTGGAAATGTCAGAATCGTTCGGTACGTGATACATCACTTCTCCTGGAGCATTATATCATGCACGTGTAGGACATTCCATAGATAGGTCGAAGCACTCTTGTACAGGGGGGGCAATGTGTACAATGAAAATACACTTGAAAAAAGCCTGTGTTGAAATATTGAAATGCGCAGTTTGTTTCCCTCCCAAAATACATGCAAGGAAAATGTTAGTAACTTACAGATTTGTGTCAAAGATATAGTAGATGATTAAGTTTATATTCGGGAAAGTTTAACAGGGGTGGGGAATACCTTGAAAAGAGATGGGTTTTAAGTTAAACTAAACACTGCTATTTGAGAATACGTTATCTCTTGTCATTGTTGTGAAACATCATTTACTACTGTTACGATACGTGGCATGCATTTCTCCTCATCAATTTTGCCTCGTCAGTGTAGGTCTGTATTGTCACTGAAAGATAAGATGAAAAGGTTGATTTTACATGAAAATCGGCAGTTATGTTTCAAATGATAAGGTGGACTGCTGCTTTCTCAGAAAAAAAAGAAAGCAGTCATTGATTCTGTTCTTTTGACGAACATCTGTAGCGTGGATTGTTTCTGTCATCAAGTTGTTTCCTGCTCACCTTCTCTTCAGGTTCCACTGTGGATGGTCTGGCTGTGGATCCCCTGTCCAGACTGATCTTCTACACAGACACAGGGAGGGACTTGATCGCCATGCTGACCATGTCTACGTTTGCTCACAGGACCATCATCAACACTAATCTGGACCAGCCCCGAGCCATTGTGCTTCACACTGCAGACGGGTGGGTGTCTTCCACCGTTTAGTACCAAAAATAGTGTTTTTAAGGTATGTTTTTTTAATCAGGTCGTGAAACATCTTGGATGTGTATAGATACTTTATTTGTTTATTCAGTCCCCCCCTCTCTCTCTCTCTCTCTCTCTGTGTGTGCAGAGTGATGTTCTGGACGGACTGGGGAGCGGCCCCCAAGATAGAGAGAGCCAACTATGACGCCAGTGACAGAAGGACCCTGGTCAACACTGGACTCTACTTACCCAACGCCTTGGCCCTGGATGTTCCCAGTAATTGTCCTGTCAATGTGTTGATCGTTTTGCAAACTGGGTTCTGGGCAAAATGCGTGTAGGCCTATTCTCGTACGATTGAATTATCAGATTATTTACAGCACACGATTCACAACACACATGCACACACACAGATACAGACACAGGCACATAGAAACACACAAAGAGAGAGAGAGAGAGTAAAATGTATAGTGATTGTTCAATACGTGGTGGGACGTAGAAAACACACATTGGAAATCAAACATGAAACATACAGAAATCATATTCCAGTACAGCAGATATATTTAAAGAAGCAAGACTGTTACTAGAATTGAAGCCAATTTAAACATCTTTGAATATTTTGATTATTTTGATAAGGATGCTACAGTGGGGTAAGATAAATGTTGAACAAACACGTGCAGTGAACTGGTGTGAAAGTTAGAAGAGCACACAATTTCAAGGAATAGCTGCTGAACATACATGTAACTAAGGAGAAGACAGACACGGTGCTGGCTTTGGTTTCCTGCACATTATGTTTATCTGTCAGCTGACTGATGGGAGGAGCATTGGTTTGCCTCTGTGTATCACAAACAGCAAGATTGACTGTGCTGCACGTGAAACACCTGCATGACTGGCCAGCCCCACACACAATATAGCCACAACACACCTCACCATGAACATCCACATCTCTGTCATTTACCTATGGGGGTTCCAGATAATCGTTTATACTGGGTGGATGCTGGAACGGACCGGGTAGAATGGTGCGACATGGAGGGAGGAAACCGAAACCATCTGCTGATCTTGAGCAGTTCCCACCGTTTCTTTGGTGTGGCACTTCTCCACAACTTCCTTTACATCACTGACTGGTATTCAGGGTAAGTGACGGTGAACAGCGATTACGGCTATAGAAGCCAAACTACCTTTCTATTCCGAAATTGAACATTGTATTTTGCATCTGCCATGGCTACAATTCAAAAGCAGTTTAAAAAGCCAATTAACCTTTACCTTGACAACATTCACAAGTGCACACTATGATTCTTCTACAAAATGATAAGTTTCTCATAGAGGATTCATTGATGTATAATATTATCTATTTCTGTCATCATGAAAGACTTCCAACAGCCACAAGCATGATTGTTCGTCTTGACATCGACACCTCCAATGCCACTGTCTATGGAATCACGAGTGGAAGACGTCTCAATGATATCCATCTTGTTGATCCACAGCTGTATTCAAACAACAGTAAGTTGTGGGGTGTTAGTCTGCCTGTCCGCTAGTCTGTGTGATTGTAAATATCTGTCCTTTTGTGTTCTGTTTCTCTAGCTGGAAATGGTCTGTGTGGCTATTTTTGAATCTGTGTCTCTAGACTTGCCTTTTACATTTTTTTCATTTCATATTCGCTCACTTTTAATCTATTGGTTTATATCAATTTATCTATTAGTCATTAGAGAAAGATGTGTGTGCAGAAGTGCGCATATATTCTGAGATTTTACAACTTCAGGCAATTCATTATGTGTTTCAACAAATGCGGTTTATTGAATAATTCTTCCATTGTCAATAAACTGTTTTGCAAAGTCCATGTTACAAAAAGATTTAAAAAAAGTTTTGATAAGATAAATCTGTCTATTCAAAGTAGGAGATGGGAAGCATTTGAATTCTCACTTTGGAAGAGAATCACGTGTCATGAATGCAGTTTCGTCTGCAATAGACTGGACAAATATGTCGACAATGACAATGAACCTTTCGTTTCAGTGCATAGAGTGGATGTAGAGACACCACTGATAACTTAGAGGAGTTCTCAATGTAGATGAAGAAAAATGACAATCCAGCAAATGTCTAAGGCTGACTCGAAAGGGTGATATACTTTGGGATTGAAACGGATTCAGTGCAGGTTAGTTGAAAGAGCATGTGAAGTGTCATAATGCATACATTTTCATGAAAAGGCACATGTGTGTGTGTGTATGTGTGTGTGTGTGTGTGTGTGAGAGAGAGAGAGAGAGAGAGAGAGAGAGAGAGAGCTCGATCTTTAACCTAATGGCGTCGTCCAGGTGTGAACGGATGCGGAAATGACAATGGAGGCTGTGACGCCATTTGCATTCCGTTACCAAGCAACAGCAGCAAGTGTATGTGCCCTGATGGAGAGACTCTGATGCAAAACCAGAGGACTTGTGACGTGGATGGTAAGATTTCCAGTTGTTAGTTAGTTGGTTAGTTAGTACAGAGTCCAGTTGAGGAAACTTTTAAATAGTCAAAATCGAACCTAGCAATCAGAAGACAAAGTGATGACCATGGGGCATGTCTGCCTGCTGTGTGACGCCGAATGGCTGGAGGCAATTGTGAGTGAGATGTTCTCAGAGTAACTGCACAGCTTACTTGGAGGAAAGCAAAGTAGATGGGTGTTGGAAGTACATACAACCATATTTCATGTGTTGCAAGATGATTGATGACTGGATAAATACACAGAGAGGGAGAGAGAGAGAGAGAGAGGGAAGAAGAAGAAGAAGAGAGAGAGTATCAAGAGAGAAAGACTGAGACATAGACATAGAGAGTGTGGCAGAGACGTGTGTGTGTGTGTATGTGTGTGTGTGTGTGCGCGTGCGTGCGTGTGTGCGTGTGTGAGTGTGTGTATGTGTGTGTGTGTGTGTGTGTGTGTTTGCATATGTGGCTGTGTTTATTTGTCTGTTTATCTGTGTCAGTCTGTGTTTTTCTGTGTGTGTTTGTGAGTCTGTAGCTGTGTGTCTGTGTGTGTTCGTGTATGCGTAGTGTATGTGTGAGAAATATAGTGAATGTGAGCATGTGTGCATATGTGTTCATGCTCGCGTGCATGCATGCATGCATGCCTGTGTTTATGTGTGTGTGTGTGTGTGTGTAAAGGAAAATACCACAACCATGTTTGTTCCTGCCAAAAGGTAATTTTGGGATCAAGGTTCAGATGTCCTATACGGTTCTTTCACTCAAGGATGCACATTACATATTTTGGGTGACTTGTTGATACATGGCAAGACTGACAAATTGTATAGTAGATGATCCCTGCATGACGTATTGATCCATTGTGTTTTATCATCAGTATGTGGATGGAACACCACAGACCTTCAGGGCACAGTCCAGTCGCCCAATTTCCCTGCCAACTACTCAAACTACCACAACTGTACCTATATCATCACAGCACCTGTTGGCTACCGGGTCACCTTAACGTTCACAGACTTCGACCTAGAAGCTCATAGAGGTTGCAGATATGATTTTGTAGAGGTAATTTGTAAGTCTCTTGTACTTTATGTCCAGCACTTGTATTTGGAAAAGTTTTCATCTGCGCATGTTTGGTGTATATCTGCTATGCATGTGTGGCTGTATGTGTGAATGTGTGTCTTCATGTTTTACATTTATTTGCTTATTTATCATCATTGTTGTCTTATTTATTTATTTATTATATTATTACTTTATTATTATTATCATTACTACTACCTTTTTTATATTATAATTATTATTTATTTATTTATTTATTTATTTATGTAAGCTTATCTATTATCTATTCACCTTTTTTTTTCTCAAGGCCTGACTAAATGCGTTGGGTTATGCTGCTGGTCAGGCATCTGCTTGGCAGATGTGGTGTAGCGTATATGGATTTGTCCGAACGCAGTGACGCCTCCTTGAGCTACAGAAACGGAAACTCATCTGCGTTTATTATCATCATCCTTGTCACCGTTCAATGATTTATCGTTCCTCTTCCAGATCATCATCATCATCTTCTTCATTATCACTGTTATCAGCATCAACATGATCATCATTGCAATAGGAATGGATGTATCAATAATCAATACTGAAAAGAAAGCGAACCAAAGTCTTGATTTTAGTTTGACTTGATAATGAAGTTTGCTTATGACTCTTGTCTGTCCTCTTTCTGACCATCACTATGACTTCTGTGTAAATGACACTCATTCTAAAGTTGTCATTGACGGTATGTTTTCTTTATTTGAAGATAAAAATGGTATATTATAGTCTTGCGAAATTCATAATCTTACTACATTATCTCCTTGAATGACAGCATACAACCCCTCTAAAACAGCCATGGGGCCATTTGAATTATAATTATCTTAGGTAGAGAGCCAGTTATGCGTGATATGGCTGCAGTTTTGTCCTCTGCTTTTCAGATATATACCTATCCAAACAAGTGTGTGTGTGTGTGTGTAGATTCGGGACGGAGACGATGAAACGTCCCCATTCATTGGTCGCTACTGCAACTCGACACTTCCGGCTCCAAGAAGGACTTTTGGCAATCAGATGTGGATCAGGTTTTTCTCAGATGGCTCTGTCACCAGGAGTGGCTTCAAGGCAACATTTACTTCAGGTAGATACGATCCTCCTTATGGGATTCTGTTTTTGTTCTGCAGCCTGTTTCTCTCTTTGTTTGTCTCTTTTTCTCTATCCCTGTCTCTTTGTTTCTCTCTATCTTCTATGTCCTTCTTTCTCTCTTTTTCCTCTTGTAGTAGCAGTGGTAGTAGTAGTAGTAGAAGTGGTTGTGGTAGTAGAAGTAGTAGTAGTTGTGATGGTGGTGGTAGTAGTAGTTGTGGTAATGGTTCTGCATTGTATTGTATTGTATTGTATTGTATTGCATTACTTTTTTGTCACAACAGACTTCTCTGTGTGAAATTCAGGCTGCTCTCCCAGAGAGAGTGCCGTTGCAACAGTGAGAGCACCACCCACATTTTTGGGGTACTTTTTGGTGCCTGCAAATTGTTTTCCTACCAAAGTGGATTTTTTCTTCAGAATTTTGCCAGGGACAAACCATTTTGTCACCGTGGGATCTTTTATATGTGCTGAGTGCATGCTGCACACGGGACCTCAGTTTATTGTCTTATCCAATTCACTAGTGTTCAGACCACCACTCAAGGTCACGTTAGGGGGAGAAAATAAGTGGAGGGGGAGAAAATACTGTCGAGTAGCACAAGAAGAACTGAATCTGAACGACAACAACAATAAGCACAGCAGAAAATAGGAACTGATAATAACGACATTCACTGCTAAGAAAGGGAGAAAACAACAACCCACCACAGACATTTCACAGAGCAAAGTCTGTTCCCACAGCCAACCTCCAGGCCCCCTTCTTCCTCCTGGCCAGCAACGTTGCATCAAGTGTGGGAGGCAGCATTCACCGAATGGATGTGGAGACCCGCTCCAACATCGTTGTTCCCATGACCGGCACCTTGTATCGGCCCATAGCGGTGGATTATGACCCTGTGGAACAGACCATCTACTGGACAGAGGTGAGCTGCTGCCTGCCTGCACTAGAGAATTGCCAGAGTCATAATGAATGTCAGTCACAATCATAACCACTTTGTAAAGAACGATTCGTTATTGAATGACATGGGAAACGAATGACGAGCGCCCAAATGGCAGCTGTCAATCGGCAATACCCAGGTGGCCATACTGTTGTGCAAATGACTCCTTGTTTGTAAAGCGTTTGGTCTCATACCGAGGATAGGTGCTATACAAGTACTCATATCGTTAAAAAAAAACCCACTGTGTAAAGTGTTACGCTTCATTGTCGTGTAACAAAAGGTCATGTGATGAGACTCACTGTGTTAAAGTACATAATGATTCACATATTTGTATGTTAATTTCGCTGTGTTTGCTTTTAGTATCAATATTGACTTCATGAGAAGAGGATGGTGCACTATCATTTCTTCTTGTGCTGAGTTTTTCTCTTGCTTGTTGTGTAAAAGTTCCAACAGCGTTCGTTTTGAGAAGTCAAAGGCACATAGGTGTATTCGATTTACTCCTTTCATCAAATGATGTTATTATGAAAAATATATTCCCTTTAGCCTCTTTTTTTCGTGTAAAGTTTCATGAGCAGCGGATGATGCACTTTTATTTCTTTTTGTGCGAAAGTTTTCTCCTGCATGTTGTGTAAAAGCTCCACAATGTGTTTTAGAGAATTCAAAGGCACATAGGTATATATGTATTCGATTTAGTGCATTTCATCAAATGATATTGTTAACTAAATATGTATCCTCATTTTTTTGTTGCACAGTTTCTGATAATTGTCTGTTAGTACAAAAAGATCGCCACTGTATTGATAACTCCTCATACATTTTGTTCTGCCCTGTTCTGTTCTGTTCTGTTGTGTGCTGTACTGTGTTGTGCTGCACTGCATTATGTTGCTCTGCACAGCATAACACTTCACTGCACTGCACTAAAACCAAGTGTGTTCTAACCAGGTGGGTCTGCTCAAAGGCATCCGAGGATCAGCTCTCAACGGCAGTGGCATGCACACAGTACTGAACACTGGCAATGGTGAGCATTCATACTGAAGGGCAGCTTGAAATTTTTGAAATCAACTGAAAAAATCATTATCAGATATCGAAGCATTTTTAAAAAATGCTTTTTTTTAAAATGACAGATGTATCTCCTCCCAAATGCTTTCATGATTAAGCTCGCGGCATTTCGGTAAAAGAAAAATGCCCCTTTTCAGCTGTAGATTCAGAATTTGTTGTTTTATCTACTGAGACACACAAAGGGACATCCCCAAAGCGCTTGTGATGTCGATCACCATAAATCTCTGGCCTCCCATTCCATTCTCCAGTGTATCTCGCATACTTCACTGATGACTCCATGTGGTAGAAAAAGGTCTGTTCAATCCATTACGAAACCCTTTTGAACCAGGTATCTATTATCTGAGGATGTCAACGCTTTGTAAACGATTTTAAACTGACAGGTACTGAAGAAGTGGTGATGGGTGAAGGGGTGGGGGGGAGTACACGTGGAAATGTCAGAATCGTTCGGTACGTGATACATCACTCCTCCTGGAGCATTATATCATGCACGTGAAGGACATTTCATAGGTAGCCACAAAGTACTCTTGTTTAAAGTGGGCAATGAGGATCATGAAAAGGCATTTAAAAAAAAGCTTGTGGCGAAACATTGAAATGCGCATTTTGTTTCCCTCCCAAAAATACACAGAAGGAAAATGTTATTAACTAAGAGATTTGTGTCAAAGATATGATAAATGATATATTACATATTGAAGAACGTTTAACAGGTTAAACTAAACACTGCTATTTGAGAATACGTTATCTCTTGTCATTCTTGTGAAACATCATTTACTACTGTCACGATACGTGGCATGCATTTCTCCTCATCAATTTTGCCTCGTCAGTTTAGGTATGTATTGTCACTGAAAGATAAGATGAAAGGTTGATTTTACATGAAAATCGGCAGTTATGTTTCAAATGATAAGGTGGATTGCTGCTTTCTCAGAAAAAAAAGAAAGCAGTCATTGATTCTGTTCTTTTGACGAACATCTGTAGCGTGGATTGTTTCTGTCATCAAGTTGTTTCCTGCTCACCTTCTCTTCAGGTTCCACTGTGGATGGTCTGGCTGTGGATCCCCTGTCCAGACTGATCTTCTACACAGACACAGGGAGGGACTTGATCGCCATGCTGACCATGTCTACGTTTGCTCACAGGACCATCATCAACACTAATCTGGACCAGCCCCGAGCCATTGTGCTTCACACTGCAGACGGGTGGGTGTCTTCCACCGTTTAGTACCAAAAATAGTGTTTCTAAGGTATGTTTTTTTTAATGAGGTCGTGAAACATCTTGGATGTGTATAGATACTTTGTTTATTCAGTCCCTCTCTCTCTCTCTCTCTCTCTCTGTGTGTGTGTGTGTGTGTGTGCAGAGTGATGTTCTGGACGGACTGGGGAGGGGCCCCCAAGATAGAGAGAGCCAACTATGACGCCAGTGACAGAAGGACCCTGGTCAACACTGGACTCTACTTCCCCAACGCCTTGGCCCTGGATGTTCCCAGTAATTGTCCTGTCAATGCGTTGATCGTTTTGCAAACTGGGTTCTGGGCAAAATGCGTGCAGGCCTATTCTCGTACGATTGAATTATCAGATTATTTACAACACACGATTCACAACACACATGCACACACACAGATACAGACACAGACACAGGCACATAGAAGCACACAAAGAGAGAGAGAGAGAGTAAAATGTACAGTGATTGTTCAATACGTGGTGGGACGTAGAAAACACACATTGGAAATCAAACATGAAACACACAGAATTCATATTCCAGAACAGCAGATATATTTAAGAAGCAAGAATGTTAATAGAATCGACGCCAATATAAACATCTTTGAATATTTTGATAAGAAAGGATCCTTCAGTGGGGAAACATATTTGTTGAACAAACACGTGCAGTGAACTGGTGTGAAAGTGAGAAGAGCACACAATTTCAAGGAATAGCTGCTGAACATACATGTAACTAAGGAGAAGACAGACACGGTTGCTGGTTTTGGTTTCCTGCACATTATGTTTACCTGTTTGCTTATTGATGGGAGGAGCATTGGTTTGCGAACAGCAAGATTGACTGTGCTGCACGTGAAACACCTGCATGACTGGCCAGCCCCACACACAATATAGCCACAACACACATCACCATGAACATCCACATCTCTGTCATTTACCTATGGGGGTTCCAGATAATCGTTTATACTGGGTGGATGCTGGAACGGACCGGGTAGAATGGTGTGACATGGAGGGAGGAAACCGAAACCATCTGCTGATCTTGAGCAGTTCCCACCATTTCTTTGGTGTGGCACTGCTCCACAACTTCCTCTACATCACCGACTGGTATTCAGTGTAAGTGACAGTGAAGAGAGATGTAAATACTTGGTATATTCATGAGGAGAGATATCTTTGTAGATCCACGTACAGGCCATTTTACATGTCTTTTTGTGACAGTGCTTGTTTGCCAGTCAATGCTTGGTTGATGACACAGCTGAAGGAGCTAGATTGAGAACACTTGTAAATTGTTAGTTGTATCTCTTGATCACTTACGATGGCGTAAAGTGTACTTCCATTGCCAAGATGTCTGACGATTCCATAGGATACAGAATGTAATCACAACAGACATATAACTGGGTTCTCTCTCTCTCAGAGTGGATTCATAAATTCCCCAGTTTGTATGTGGAGGTTTTGGATCCTCTTCCAGCTTCACTGACAATCCCCTCCAACCTATTTTAATGCATGATTATAAATTTCTTTTTTTAAAAATTGTTTATCAGCACTTATTTTCCTCCACTACCATGTCTTCACGTGCACAAATTTAAGTTGAAAAGAAAACCAGTCAAGGACAGATTTTTTACGTGAACATCAAAGTTAGATAAGACAACTCATTTCATTTTGGACAGGTAGACATTTAATTCAGGAAAAAAAAAGTGGGCAAAATTCAGAACAGTCTGGCAATCACAATAGTTTGCAGAACAATGTTAACCCGCCCCCACCCCCCCCCCCGCCCCCCATAACACCCCCCTTTATTTTATTTTATTTTATTTTTTATTAAAGATAAGCAAAATCTGAGAAACAGAGAGTAAGCGGCCCAAACGTCAGTACGGGGTGGGCGTGTCCACCATTGCTGGCCAGACAGTTATGACAGCACTGTCCCACTATAGGTTCTTGAGTTGGGAAAACGTCAGTATAGGATACCAAAGAAGAATAAAGTAGCACAATTTTCACAGCTGTCCACACAAGACTTTGAATGTAATTTTCCGTCTGTTAAATAAAGGTTTCACTTAGAAAATGTCTGTACATTTGGCGGTGAATAGAGGCTGCATCCAGCACAATATACTCGACCTCAGGTCTCTTTCATTTACGTCAGTCTAACCACAGGTGATGCAACACACCACAAACACCGTACACACTTTTATTTTAAATTATTTTTTGCCAACAGAGCTATAGAAACCAAACAACCTTCATCTATTCTCACAATACTGACACCATCGTTCTTCTTCAAAGTAGTAAGATCTGCATAGAGGAGTTCACTGTGTACAAACGAATCCATTTCTGTCATCATGAACAGACTTCCAACAGCCACAAGCATGCTGGTTCGTCTTGACATCGACACCTCCAATGCCACTGTCTATGGAATCACGAGTGGAAGACGTCTCAATGATATCCATCTTGTTGATCCACAGCTGTATTCAAACAACAGTAAGTTGACGTGCCTATCTGTCTAACCGCCCACCTGTGTATACGGCAGCGTATCTTCTTGTTTGTGAGCTTGATTTTTATCTATTTTTGTATCGTCTGTCTGTATAACAGGATGTGGCTTCTCTCTGGCTTTTCTTCAGTTGGTCTCCATGCCTTTGATTTGTACAGTTTATTATGTTGTTTTTTCATTTCGTTGATTTTTTTTTAAAATAGAAATTTGTCTATTCATCTTTGGGAGTAGTGGAATGATGAGATAAAAATAGACATGTGTTTCCAAGCGTGCGTATTTTTTTATTTGAATATTTACGAATGCAGGCTGGGCTATTTCGTTTTTATGCTGTTCGTGCGCGTACATGCATCTTGTGTTTCACTCTGTGTGATATCACACACACACACACACACACACACACACACACACACACACACACACACACACAGTTGTGTATGTGTGCTCGTGCGCAAGCGCACATATTTACTCTTTTATTTGATCATGCCTTCCAGGTGTTAACGGATGTGGAAACGACGACGGAGGCTGTGACGTGTTTTGCATACCGTTGCCAAGCAACAGCAGCAAGTGCATGTGCCCCGACGGACAGATTCTGGCCAGTGACCAGACAAACTGTGTGGATGGTACGTCATGAAGCAGTCGGTCATCCCCGAAAACGAAGTATGCTGCCTACATGTGGGCTTCAAAACGGCCATACACGTAAAAGCCCACTCGTGTACATGCGAGTGAACGTTGGAGTTGCAGCCAACGAACGAAGAAGAAGAAGAAGAATCAGTTGGTCAGTCTATTGCACAAAGTAGTCAGTAAAAGGGAAGCAGAAGCCTGCACGGGTCGGGCAGTTAATTGAGCACAACGAATGCTTCCTTTTACAGTTCTGGAACTGCAGGCATTGCATATCATACTCATAAACGGATTATCATCTGGATATATCTTTACATGTGTGCACATTGGATATATTTTTTTCGAATCTGTTTGGAAAGAATGTTTTGGAAATGAGCATTCATGTCAGTCATTGGGTATGTCTCAAATTTATATTTTACTATTGAATAATCTGTTAACAGAACACATTTCTTTAGTAGAAATACGGACATGACAGTTCAGTTTTGCATTACATAGCTAATATGCCTTTTATTAACACTTCGCTCCCTGATAGGTGGAGACACAGTCAATGATACACACGGGCATCGCGGGTAATTGATGGCCCAAGTTTTCTTTCCTTTCATGTCAAGATTATATAGCATATTGTATACTTTTTACTGTGGGACTTTTGGGTCTGTTTTCGTTTTGAGAGAAAAGTACTGAATGCTATGAACACAACGTTGTCTATCAGACTAGATCTTGGGGCTTAACCATAAAACAAACCTTAAACAAACCCTTTAGCGTTCATATATCTGTTTAACTCTCTCCATACGAACGGCGAAAGAGACGACGTTAACAGCGTTTCACCCCAATTACCATCATCAAAATATTGCAAGCGGAAGGCTCTTATACTGAAGAGGTGAATGTTGACAAAGAATACCACAATTCTGACGACGGAAGCTAAAGGTTGGGTCATTCAGACACCCACTGGGCATCCGAGGGGTCTGTGTAGAGGAGAAGAGAGGACTGGCCGTACTGAGTGAGTTAAAGCAATTGTGTCTTCTATTTCCAACGATTGTTGCATTTTATTATTTTTTATGCTGAGGTTGTCTTACCTCTCTCTCTCTCTCTCTGTCTGTGTCTGTCTGTCTCTTAACAGAGTCGAGCGTTAGCACTCCAGTCATGTCGACAACACCTGATACATCGCCACCAACAACTCCAGTCATGTCGACAACACCGGATACATCGCCACCAACAACTCCAGTCATGTCGACAACACCGGATACATCGCCACCAACAACTCCAATCTTGTCGACAACCACGGATACTTCAGTTTTGCCTACCTTCACCGTGGTCGTCAGCTCAACTGATGGACAGCCTTTCGACACAGATGGAGACAGAGCGATGACCTTGTCCTGTGACCCAGATATGACTGTCGATGTCACATCCTACGTGTGGAACGTGCCCTGCACAGGGCAGACAGGAAACACGTGCGTTTTCAAACCACGCCCAGCAGCGGACGACGGGAAGAAAGTCACGTGCACGGTAACGTCGTCCGACGGTCGAGTATCCGAGGGTGAACTGCAGATAGAGCTGAACTGTGAGTACACTGTTGCTGTTGATTCATTCACAGACGTAAAGCATAAGAAGAAATTGGCATTACCAAACTGTTATACCGGTGTCAACAAAAAGAGAAATCGTCTGCCAGCCTACTCTTGTATAAAGCATGAAACCATTCACTGAGCCTTGAAGAAGTACAACTCGTATTCAACACATCGCCTTTTCTTTTCCTTCTTTTTTTTCTGTCTAGACAGACAGAGAAAGGGTTATTATAATATTGCTCGTTATTTCACATTCTTAGAATTCTTGTTTTCGTTTTGATCTTATGATCCCTATCAATGATAATCGGCTCAATACTCGGCTTATATCAGGCTAGCATAAGCTTACAGTTAGTCCAACAGCAAAGTGAGAGCTGTATAATGAATGGTTTACCCGCTGCATTTCATTTACAGGTTAGTCTTTTGTGAAGGACTGTGATTCTCGAACTTCGAGGCAAGATTGCAGTGTCTCTTCGTGCTGCAGCCTTGGGGTTTAGTTAGCCTTCAATGACCATCGCAACACCAATTGTCTTACAGCCCTCTTGGCCAAGAGAGTTGGGGTGTATCTTGGGCAAGACGCTCTCCACTATAATCAAATTCTAGTGCAGATAGTCGGGACAGCAGTTGTCTCCTCTGCTGTTGCGATGGGTCATTGTAGGACAAGACTATCATTATCATCTATACGTTTCGAGCAGCAGCGTGGGAACTTTGAGGTTGGTAAGGCCGAAAACGCAATGGTTATCGAAAGTTGATTCTCCCATGCTCGTTTAGATTTCCATTGTATATTCGGTTCATTTCATTGCTTCACTCTTTCACAAACGTTGCTCCACGTGTTCATGTCTGTGTGCATAGATCCTCCTCAAGAAGCTCCCACCATCAATGGTCATTCCAAGGGCAAAGTGTACCAGGAGGGACAAAGTCTGACCATGACCTGTTCTGTCCACGGCGGCAAACCTCTGGTGGCGTCGGTGTTCTTTTCATGCGGTGTCCATGAGGACACCTCCCCGGACGTTTTCAGCAAGACTGAGGTGCACAGCATTCTCTCCATCAAGCCGCTGACAGTCAGTGATGATGGCAAGACGTGCTTCTGCACGGCGACATGGAAAGACACTGACTGGTACAAGATGAGTGCCACAGCAGTCCTCGAAGTACAAGGTATGCTGTTGCTGCTGCTGCTTCAATTGCTGCATATATGTACACGGTGGAACTTGCTTGTGCAATCGCCCATTATGTGAACTCCACAATCTGCTAAATTAAATAATCATCATACATGGAAAAAAAAGGATGGACTTACTGCATGCACGCGCGCGCACACACGCACACACACATAAGCATATATATATATATGTATATATATATATGTATGTATATGTGTGTGTGTCTCCATCTGTCTCTGTCTGTCTGTCTGTCTGTCTGTCTCTCACCTCCTCCTTTCTCGTGTTATTTATTTATTTATTTATTTATTTTGCCAATGATTGATTGCTTGTTGCTTTGATGGATGCCTCCTTGTTCAGTTGCTTGGGAATAGTATAGAACACCGATCACCTGATTCAGTGACTGATTGATCGATCTTTGTCATCTGTGTCAACAGGATCACAGCCCACATCGGAAGCTCTGAACATCCCTGCTATCGCAGGGGGTAGTGCTGGGGCTGTTGTCGTCGTCGTTATCATCGTCGCTGCTTTCCTGATTGTCAAAAGAAGTAAGTTCTTCTTGTGAACGTGGAAACAGAAACTTTTCCTAGGCTAGTGTGGTTAATAAATTGGATTGATGAACATGAGGATATGGGTTTACACCCTCACAGCAGCTTGTAATGTTTTAATCGAATTGGATTGAATAACATTTTGAGTGTTTTTACTTACACCATGTCTAGAGTATAATTGTGATCAATTTTTTTTTCTGTGGTTACCACTCAAGGGCTTGTAATTGTAGTTGTTATTTTTACTCGGCCTTCTAGAGTTGTGTTTGCTAAGATCTCGAACAGGAGGAGTGGAATCAGATCTGGGATCAGAATGTAAATTTTAGTGTATTCTTTTCATCATTCACGCCATGGATGCATCTGTGGGAATGTCCGGTTCTATTCTTTTGCTGCTCTTCATGTCTGGAACAACCGTCCGCATCATATTCGTTCATTTGACCTCGTTTCTGCGTTTCGCTCTTCTCTAAAAAGTCATCTTTTTCAGAACCTGTCTGAAGCCACTCTTGGTTTCCTACTTCTCCAGTACCGCCCCATGCCTCCCATTTTGCTTCACATGTATGCGGCCCAACGTTCAGTTTAATCCCAGACTGACATAAGCTTACAGTCAGGCCCACAGCAAAAGGAGAGCTGTGTGGTTTCTCCATTGCAGTGGGAAGTCATTTACAGATTAGTCTTTTGTGAAGGACTATGACTCAGACTGGGAGGAGAGATTGCACTGGCTCGTAGTGCTGCAGCCTTGGGGGCTTGTTGGCCTTTAGAAAGCATCCCTGATGCCCACCGTCATAAAACCCTCTTGGCCGTGAGAGCGGGGATGTAACTCGGGCAAGACGTTCTCCACTATACTCAAATTACAGCAGTTGCCTTCCCTGATGTTCTGATGGTCATAGTGGGACACGACTATCATATATACATATATATATGTGTGATTCCACATGCAGCAGAAGGTATGTGCATCTCATGAATTTGGTTAATTAATGCTGGGACAGATGCACTATGCAGTGGTGACATTAATCGCAACTGCTTCTGAAACACGAATCATCTCTGAGTGAGTGATTTTTCAGTCAATAAGTCAATCAATCAAACAACATGATTTATCAATCAGTCACTAACCATGTGATTTTTTAGGGTTACATGTAGTTTTCTGTACTCGGAATATCCATTTCCCCGTTTTGAATGGTCTGTTCAGAATATTTTCTTATAGTCTTGCCAGATTTATTATCCACACAAACTCGTAACATTTATATTGGCAACCATTTCATTATGTCTCTAACTGGTGGATTTGGCAGAGGTATCCAGAGGTATATACGTAATGTTTTGATAATATAAGAGACTTCAGTACTGCGAGTCTACCAAGAGGGGCATGGGTACATATACGTTTTGACCATATCTTGATTGTGTTTTATTTCATTTATACACTTAGTTATATTATTTTATTTGTTCACGTAATTAGCAGTTCACCTATTAATTTTCTCAAAAAATCATATGTTTGTATATTTATCCATTTATTTATTTGCCTCCTTATTTCCTTATCTGTTCATTTATCTAACTCCTAGGCCCAGCACTCAGCATATATCACAGATTGTCAAAAGTTTACAGCTGGACCAACAGCGAAGTGACAGCTTTATTATCAATGGATTCTCCATTGCAATGGGAAATCATTTTCAGGTTAGTCTTTTGTGAAGGACCATGACTCTTAAACTAGGAGGCAAGATTGCACTGGCTCTTAAGTGCTGCAGCCTTGGGGGCTAGTTGGCCTCGGGGAACCATCCCAACACCGACTGTTCTAAAACCCTCTTGGCTGAGAGAGTGGGGATGTAACTTGGGCAAGACACTCTCCACTGGAATCAATTTCTAGCCCAAATAATCGGGACAGCAGTTGCCTCCTCTGCTGTTCTGATGGTCATTGTCGGAAACATGTTTTAGGAGGGAGAGAGGAAAATGAGTCGGGGGAAAGAGGGGAGATGGTCATGAGTGGTTCATGTAATTTGTAACGTTTTCTTTTATGTAAATGTTTGCCTCTTAATTTCTCTATTCATTTATCTGTTCATATATACTGCTACACATGTTTGTTTCTTCCACTGCCCAACCAGGAGGATCATTCTACCACAAAAGGTCACCCAGAAACGCAGAGGGTGAACCCAACGACGATGGGTACAGCATCCTGAGAACCTCACAGCAGCAGTCTCCCGAAGGCCCAGATCAAGGCAGACCCTACATCGTCAACGCGTGTTACGAGCCCAGCCCCCCTTTCTCTCCTGAGGTGGAAGACAGCAACCACAACTCTACCTACGAGACACTGGACAACGTGGCTATGGACGTATTGGGTTTGTATATATAATATATTGTGTTCGTGGGAGGGTTGGTGTTGTGTGTGTGTGGGGGGGGGGAGGAGGGGGTGTTACTGTCATTGCTCCCTAAACCCGACTAGATCGTGGGGGTGGGGCGCTGCACTGCTGAATGCAACATTCTCCCTCTCTGGGGACGTATTCAAGAGAACACCATCATGTCTGCGTGTGAATGTGTACCTGTGGGTAATCTGTCTGAGTCAAGGCAAACAGCAAACTGCCAGAGGGTAAAGCAATGTCCTGTATTCAGGAACACTCGAGTCTACCCTGCAGGTCTTCAAACCCAAAGGCAAATTTGCCCTTAGTACTTACCAAGAAGGAGAGGTAAAAATGGTGGATCCTTTCGTAGAGGGAAAACAGGCGTGCTCTGCGGATAGCCCGTGTTTTGCTAACTCTCTCGACAGTGCTCTGAGTTGTAGTGCGGTGAGAAGTAAAAGAGCACGCGCGGAAGGGAATCACCAGGATTATTAATCATGGACGATGGGTTAGCTGCCTGAGTGCACCGCGCATGTCTTGAATACGAAGTTAACTTAACCTTCAAGGTAAACTGTACACACAGGTCCCTACTGTGTCAAGGGTAACTTTCCTTAAAGCAAAATTAATTTTATCTTAAATACGGCCCCTGACAGTCATGGGATAGGGCCTGAGTTTCGACAAAGCTCCTCTCTGTCCACTCAGTGATGTTGTGTGCCCATTTCTTGCACTGTCTGTCTCATCTCCTCCCTCCCCTCCCCCCCCCATCCCATGCACTGTTTCCCTGAAGGATGGTCTTGGAGAGCCTGTCCGGTTTGTCAGGTGGCCATACCTCCTCATTTTCCCTTCTATTTTTATCCACTGTGGTCAGGTTAGAGGGGGCTAGTTGGCCTTTGTGGGAACTATCCCAACGCCAACTGTCCTAAATCAAACACCCTCTTGGCCAAGAGAGTGGGGGTGTAACTTGGGCAAGACACTCTCGACTATAATTAAATTCTAGCCCAGATAGTTGGGACAGCAGTTGCCTGCCTTCTCTGCTCCTCTGACGGTCATTGTCGGACATGACTATCATACAATACAGGCTACATGAAGGGGGTGATGAGGGTGGCACTAATGGGAGTGGTGGGGGTGTATGTGGTGACGGTGGTGGTTGTGGTGACGGTGGGAAGGGAGAACTGAAGGTAGGAGGATCATGGGGGTGAGGAGTGCGTGAACGCCTGCCTGTGCGGTGGGCTTGATGCGCGCGCATGTGTGTGTGCGTGTATGTGTGTGTGTGTGTGTGTGTGTGTGTGTGTGTGTGTGTTTTAGTGTGCGTGCGTGCTTGCGTGCGTGTGTGCGTGTGTTTGTATTTGTGTGTTAGTGTGTGTGTATGTCTTTATATATATATATGTGTGTGTGTGTGTGTGTGTGTGTGTTGGTGTGTGCGCGTATTAGTGCGTGTGTGTATGGTTTTCAAGTGTGTTCATGTGGTGTGTGTGTGTGTGTGTGTGTGTGTCTTTTCTGCAAGTCTGTGTGTGCGCGCGCGCGCGAGGGGGCGGGTGGAGTGGGGGATGGGGATGGGGAGTGGGGCTGAGGGGCGTTTCTATACATGTATGTGTGCTGTTCTTGCATGTATGTTTGCAGGTGCTGAAGCAGGGCCGGATTACCTGAACCCGGTGTACCTGGCAGATCTGAAACCCACGCCGTGTTCGTGGAAGAAGACAGCTCTAGAAAGTGGCAGCGGGTACATCCATCCGGTGTCCGAATCCCCTGGCCATTTCTAGTTGAGTTGTGCAAGCCATACTGAGGCTCTTTTTTTTATTTTTTTTTATTTGCCAGCCTACTGGTTGGTAGGCCTTTCACATGGTTGTTATGATTTGATCTTAAGTTACATCGCAGAATCCACTTAGTCGACTGGCGTTAGTTGCGAGGGGAACTTTCTGTATCAACGATCATCAAAACACTCCTACGCGCCTGTCAAGCTATGCAAATCTTTTACCCAGCTGAAATAAGAGATACGTTTATCGTTACAATGACAATAAGATATAATGACTATGATAATGATGATACTGATCGTAATGATAATGATGATAACATTATAAAAAAAAAAAAATGATGATGGTGATGATGATGATGAAGTTGATGATGATGATGATGATGATGATGATGATAACAATGGTAATAACAATACGGATAAGAAAAAAACATTATAGTATCCAGTAGTAGTAGTAGTAGCAGTAGCAACAGCAGCAGCACTAGTAGTAGTAGCAGTAGTAGTAGTTAGCAGTAGTATAGTAGTAGTTAGTCGTAGTAGTAGTGGTGGTGGTGGTGGTTGTGGTGGTAGTAATTAGTATTATAATTAGTATTGCTTCTTATCATCATGAAATATTTTGTAATCCTTGTTCGAACAATGATTTGGCTACTTTGTGCCATTTTCTCTTACAGAAATGGAGACGGTTTGGTGCTGTTGTTGCTGCTGTTGTTTTTGTTGTTTTGATGGTGCTGTTGATGTTGTTGTTTTGTTACCACCACCCTCCCCAACAATGCCCCCCCCCCTTTTTTTTAAATTCTGTAATGAATTCTTGTCAGCTCCCTTATATATATATATACATACATACATACATACATATAACTTCTTGTTGTTTTGTTGTTGTTGCTGTCCTCCTCCTCCTTCCTCATCCCCCTTCTTCTTCTTCTTCCCTCCCTCACCCTGCTCTCTGTCTCTGTCTCTTTCTCTCTCTCTCTCTGTTTCTTTGTCTTCCTCCTAACTTGGTATGTCTTTCTTTCTATCTTCTTTTCTTTCTTTCTTTCTTTCATTATTCTATTCGTTCTCAGCACAAGCTCTGTCAGAATGTACATTTTCCCATTACTTTTATTGTCCGGCGGGCGCAATAGCTGTATGGTTAAAGCTTTGAACTTTCAATCTGAGGCTCCCGGGTTCGAATCTCGGTGGCGCCTGGTGGGTAAAGGGTCAAGATATGTGCAGACCTGCCAGTGCCTGAACCCCCTTCGTGCGTATACGCACACAGAAGATCAAATACGCATGTTAAAGATCCTGTAATCCATGTCAGCGTTCGGTGGGTTATGGAAACAATAACATACCCAGCATGCACACCCCGAAAACGGAGTATGGCTGCCTACATGGCGGGGTAAATAAACAGAACGGTCATACGCGTGAAAATGGTAAATGTTACATGTTATCTATATATATACATCTCTCTCTCTCTCTCTCTCTCTCTCTCTCTCTCTCTCTCTCTGTGCATACATCTCGGTGGTACCTGGTGGGTAAAGGGTGGAGATTTTTCCGATCTCCCAGGTCAACATATGTCCAGACCTGCCCGTGCCTGAACCCCCTTCGTGTGTATACGCACGTAGAAGATCAAATACGCACGTTAAAGATCCTGTAATCCATGTCAGCATTCAGTGGGTCATGGAAACAAGAACGTACCTAGCATGCACACCCACGATAACGGAGTATGGCTGCCTACATGGCGGGACAAATAACCAAAACGGTCATACACGTAAAATGGCACATGTCTTTCTGAGTGTGTATGTCTGTGTGCCTGAAATCTGATTGAATGACACAGGAAACGAATGATGAGCGCCCAATGGCAGCCATCAGTCGGCTCTACCCAGGTAGGCCAGCCTGTTGTGTAAATGACCCCGTGTTTGTCTCCGACCGAGGATAGGCGCTATATAAGTATCCATATCAATCAATCAATCAATCAGTCCTTAAAAACAACAAACAAACAAACAAACAAACAAGGAAAAAGAAGAAAAAAACAACCCAACATGAAACACTTCGCGGTGCTTTTTGTCATGATCAACCTGAAAAATTAATGTTAAAAGACCTCCCCGCAAGTGGTAAAACAAATTAACAAACAAACAAATCTACAGTGGTTTAGTATTTTCTGTTGTTGACTTACCACTTGCATAATTATCATCATAATCTGTTTCGGTCAATTTCTTGTGTACCCTGATTCTGATAACAGTAAACCCAATGCATTGTTCAATTAGCTCTCTGTCTCTTGGACGACACAACAGGTTACCGCTCGCCGAATTCTGAACACTTGCTCATGCGGTAATGCCCATTTGATACCTTGTGATGTGTTACGAATAATGCAGTTCAGTTTGATGTTATCTCTTGCACTGTCTTTTGTTTCTAATCATGAATTCAGTCGTTTTCTTAACTATTTTTTGTTCACCTAAAATTGGAGGTTTATTTGTTTGTTTTATATGTTTATATATTTTATATGTTTTTTTTTATGTTTGTTTTCTGGGTTGTATCGTATATTGTTCATTCCCGTTTTTCTTGAAACGGAAATAGGATATATATATATATATAATATATATATATATATATATATATGTATATGTATATATATATATATATTCGAGTTATTCGATTGTTTCTCAATAGAATAGTAAACTTTTAAATCAACGTAATCAGACAAATACTTGCCGTACCATGCTTGACATATCTTATTCTGCTGGCACCTTGTAACATCATTGATTCCAGACTGCTGTTTTTGTGCATATCTAGATATATGTCTTGTAACTGTGTAGATTCCAGACTTGTATGTTCTGTGCATATTTCGATACATAACTGAGTATAGCATTCCCCCCCACTTGTATATGTATGTATGTATTCGTTTGCAAGACAAATGACTTTTTCCACAGTATGTTGGCTTGGACTGCTTTTCGATGCCCCCGTGGTTTATTCTCCCATTTGGAAAACTACTCGTCAGTCCTGCTCCATCCATCAAGGTCTGGTGAAAGGTGGAAAACGCATGGACACACACACACACACACGCACACACCAACACACAAACACGCACGCACACACACACACACACACGCACATGCATACACACGCGCGCGCGCACTCACGCACGCACACATAAAAATTATATCTGTACATATCTATATATGTATACTTGTAACTATGTCTCTTTCAATATATCTTTCTATCAATGTATATATTTTCAGTGTGTATGTGTGTGTGTGTGTGTGTGTGTGTGTGTGATGGCGCATAGGTGTGTGTGCCTTATTCTAGTATGAAGAGTCCTTTTAAATGATTTTATCAATTCTTTCTATTATTACATGTAAACTACAATTCCCTTGATGGCAGAAAACAAAGGTCTTGTTTCAATAGAATTGAAATAAAACGGACAAAATCATACTTGTCAATGTTATTTGTGAAAACAAAGTTGTTCGTGCTTGCGTGTGGTCGTGTGTGTGTGTGTGTGTGTGTGTGTGTGGAAACGGAAAACGGATGGGTGAAGAAGTGGATACTTCAACAGAAAGATCTCTCTTCGAAGGACACAGCCACATGGGGGGAAAAGGACAAAAAAAAAAAAAAAGACAAAGTTTCTCTCCGCATGGTTTATGCTAGCTGAGGAAGCCGCAGGCTACAAAACGTGTACTAAAGGCACATAGTGTGTGTGTGTACGTGTGCGTGCGTGTGTGTGTGTGTGTACGTGTGTGGGTGTGTGTGTGTTTTCTTTGGCCCTTTTTTCTTTATTCTTTTTTTTATTAAAAAAAATTCATTCAAACAGAATGAAAACTTAACATCATATGTGTGTTGAAAAACAAACAAAACATGGAATGATGAAAAAACAACAACAATCAACAACCAAAAACCTGCAACACAACATCAACAAATTAAACAAACAGTTATACAAAAAAAAAAAAAAAAAAAAAAAAAACCAAACAAACCAAAAAACAAACAAACAAACACGCAAAATCAAGAAATACAAAGCATGGGCTAAACGAAGATCTTTCCTAAGTCAAAGTCGATAGGAAAAACAAATAAAACTGCACGCAGGAAAAAAATGCAAAAAAATGGGTGGCGCTGTAGTATAGCGACGCGCTCTCCCTGGGGAGAGCAG
>NC_134890.1:19697107-19712107 GCF_041734735.1 Babylonia areolata
TTGACTTTGACTCTCTCTTTCTGTCACTTTCTCTCTCTCCCCCATCTCTCTTTGATGGAGTGCCAGGTTCCGTGTTTTGTTGTTGTTTTTCTTGAAGGGGGTGCGGGGGGAGTGGGGGGTGGGGGTGCCACAGGAGTGGGTGAAAAAAGCACATTAACTGCATATCCCATTTCTCTGGTCAGATAAAATTTCCGTTTCGTTTCGTTTCGTTTTGTTCGTCCTCTCGCTCTTTCTTTTTTTTTTTTTTTTTTTTCTAGTTTTAACTTTTTGTAGTAACTTTTTCCTTCTTTCAGTGCATCTATACTTTTTTTTTGTACCCAAGGGCTGGGTGGAAAAAGCATGTTAATTGCTTATCTCATTTCCCTTATTAAACAAAATTTCATTTTCTCTCGGTCTCTGTTTGTCTGTCTGTCTATCTCTTTCTGTTTGTCTCTCTCTGTGACCTGTTCATGTCTTTATGTGTTTTGTTTTTTTTCTTTTTCTTTTGCCCAGAGGGGTTAGTAAATGATTATTTCACTACCCTCTTGAAATAGAATTCGTTCTGTGTCGTTTATCTCTCCGTCTGCCTGTCTCTCTTCTTGTATATGGAATATCGACTGTTTGTATGTTAACAGACTATGTAGGCCAGTTTTTGTCAGACTTTTTGTTCTTTATTTTTACAAAGTGGGCCGGATGTCAAAACGTAGAAAGCCCATTAATGCTCACTCCACGTCTCCTTCTATGAAATTCGTTTCGTTCCGTGTCGTTTCATTGTTTCAGCAGAAACAGGTTCCTCTGCATTCCAGTTGTCGTACTATAGAGTCAGGTTTGTTGCTGCAATGAATTCTGGAGACCGTCGCAAGGATGCACCCCGACCCTACAGTTTCTCCTCAAGACCTACTGCAATTGCGAAAGCAAACCAAATAATGGGTATGATAAAAAGGTCCTTTGATTATATTAATAAATATACCCAAAGCAAACCAAATAATGGGTATGATAAAAAGGTCCTTTGATTATATTAATAAATATACCTAAAGCAAACCAAATAATGGGTATGATAAAAAGGTCCTTTGATTATATTAATAAATATACCTTTTCAAAAGCCCTAGTTCGGCCACATCTAGAGTGTGGGAATGCAGTATGGTGTCCATACCTTAAGAGCCAATCGGTTGCTTCAGAATTAAAGGAGAGCCACCAAAATAGTTAAGGAATGCAGAAATATGACATACTTAGAACGATTAAAATGCTTGCAATTTCCATCATTGAAATTGAAGAAGATTCAGAGGGGATTCAATCCACACATACAAAATATTGAATAAGGTTGACAATATTGATGCAGACAAAATGTTTCTTGAACTTGAACTGGAATCAGACGTTTGAGGCCTGTGAAGGCATGCTCGTCGTTCAATGAGAAACATTATACTAGCGTGCGTGGCTTAATATCATACTGGATTCTAACCTAGACTTGAAAGATGACATGGTTGGGGCAGTCACGACGCTGTCTGTCAACCCGTTCTATGTATCAACGACTCGCTCAGTAAAGAAGGAACTGCGCACTTTCAGTCTACAATGTTTTTTGTTTAGCATTAGACTATTACCTCTTCTGTCCCTACTTACTGCAGGTGATAGTTCGGGATTTGTGGTCTTGTAGATTCCATGTACGTATTTATAGCAATCATTCATATCCCCTCGCTGCCTCCTGTGTTCTAGACTAGGTAGCTTAAGGAAAGCCAGTCTTTCGTGATCAGGCTTGTTCTTCAAATGACCAGTCAGTTTTGTTGCCCGTCGCTGGACGTCTTCCACCTCTCTGCACAATGTTTTTGACTACGTGTTCCAGACCGAATGTCCATATTCCAAAATGGGTCTAACCAACCAGGGATTTGAACAACTGAACAAACAGATCTTAAGAGAGGTAGTCGAAAGAACGCCTGGTTATACCAGCCATCTTGTTAGCCTTTGCAGTAACTGTTGCCACATGCGTCTTGAAATCCAGCTTGTTATCAATGTACACTCCCAAGTCTTTCACCATGTCACTCTCAGCAAGTTCCAGGTTGTATTCCTCCCTACTGTTAGCTTTCCCTTTCATATAGTAAATTGCCTCAGATTTGCAGTTTCCTAGCTTCATTACACTACATTTTTTCTGGATGGAAGTGGAGGAGCCGCTCTCTATACCACTACTGTAGGTTGTCTAGGTCATCTTCGAGGACTTGTGAAGCACCTGATTAGTCATTCTGTGTGAGCAGCTTCGTGTCGTCGGCAAACAGTTTCACATTGCTCTTCTCTCTACTAGGAAGGTCATTAATGTACAACATGAAAAGCAAGGGTCCTAAAACACTACCTTGTGGGATACCACTTGTGACGTCTGCCTGCTGTGATGTTGTTCCATTCACAACCACCCTCTGCTTCCTTCGAGACAAAAAGTCCCGGATCCAGAGTAATACTCTGCCTGACACTCCATATGCGTGGATCTTAGAAACGTTAGTCTGCGATGTGGGATATAGATAGTATCGATGGAGCCACCTCCATCAAGGGCTCTTGTCCAGCTGTCCAGTTCTTAAGAATTCATCTGATAAAACAATGAAAAGTGAGGCAAAACTTTATATAAGACATTGTTATACTAATATCCGCAAGTTTGTTTTTTTCTAGTCGAGATATCAAGCACTGGAACAGCCTGAACACTAACATTAAAACTGCAGTCTTAACAAGTTAAAAAATCTGCTCGACAGTGATCCCAAAATGAACAGAATTTTCAAGATTTTGATGAGTAGGATTTTATTTTCATTGACAATAACAGGAAATTATAGCAGGCATGCAAAAGAAACCAATAAGAAACTATATACCAAGAAGGGACGTAAAATGGACGAGAGGTCCAAAACATTAGCCCCCACCACTACTATTGCTACTTCTACTACCAGAACATGCATCAGAGGGGACTAAAGGCCCTAGCCTACAGGTCACATGAGGACTCAGCAGATGAGTCCTGGTTCGTGGGCACTGGTCTGTCAGTTCTGTCGTGTTCCGTGGGATGTTTTGAACGATGCAAAGATTCCTTCTTGGATCATTTTGAAAAATTGTAGCATCTTGCTGCACTGAACCTGCCCAGTCTTGAGCACCGCCGCCTCAGCGGGGATATGATCGACATGTACAAATACACGCATGGCCTGTACTTGACCAGCCGCCCCCACATCAGCTACTTCCAAGGCAGAGATACCAGAGGGCACAGCCTGAAGTTGGACAGATCACACTGCAGACTCAACATCAGAAGCAGTTTCTTCGTTTAGCGCGTAACCGTCACCTGGAACAGCCTGCCAGACAGTGTGGTCACAGCCCCATCAGTCAATGCTTTCAAGAACAGGCTCGATGCACACTGGAAGGAGCTCCCTGCAAAATTTGACCCAGATTGTTATCATTAGTTGCAACTGTCGACATCTTGACTTGACTTGACAACGGTTTAGGCCTCTCCCGAGGCCTGTTCGTGTTCCTAAAGAACTATCACTGAATTGGTTGCATGCGTGGCGAGCGCGGCTAGACCAAATCAGTTGCTCTGACAAGCTGGGCTGTACAGACCAGGTAGCCCCCTCCAGTGTTTATCTAGGCGGCTCTTAAAGGCGTTGACTGACGGCGCCAGGACCACGGAGTCTGGGAGACCGTTCCACTGTGTCACTACTCTATTAGAGAAATAATTTCCCCTGACATCAAGGCGAAAGCGTTGTTTCTGGAGCTTTAAAGTGTTGCCTCTGAGGTTTCCACTGAGTGACGACTGGAACACTGGCCTCTGTGCATCATAATGACCATGAAGGTATTTAAATACTTCTATCATGTCCCCTCGCAGCCTCCGGCGTTCCAGACTTGGCAGCCCCAGCAGTTTCAGTCTCTCGGGGTAATCTTGTACCACGTATGCAATTCAGTTGTACTAGTGAGAAGACCTGTGAACAAGCTCCAATGAGCTTCAACACGGAAACGAACCAGTAACCAGTAATCTCCTTGTTCGACTAATGAACGTCTTTAAAAGGGGGCCAAAGTGACACGGTATGCTGACGTTGTTTCCGAAATTACGTCATTGATTTTACGACGCCTTACCATTCTGTTCTTTTTGCTTGGCAGAGCCAGTGTATTTTCTGTGATCAAGGAAGTAAATTGTTCCACCACAAGTAATGCTAGTTGATCGTGCATGAAGTGCAGACTGAAAACCGTCACGGGAGGTTCAGCAGCTGTCTGCAGAAAACAGTGGTAAGTAGCAAGAAATGAGTAAAAAAAAGAAAAAAAAAGGAGGATGAAAAGATGTCTCACTCTAGAAATTCCTGGACGTATTTTAGCGTTGCTGCTTTTTGTGTTTTACAGTACACTCTGTTCAAATATACGATACGTAGCATGCAACACGTTTATATAACAGTTTGAAATTGAAATAGATTAAATTGCAAAACAATCATACGACGGATTTAAATCGTCGTTTTCCTGCTTTGCATGTGATGCGTTTGTTACTTCTTCCATCTTGTGTTCTGGCGTAACCCCCTACTATTGAATTCGCAACGTCTGCACATAGAACCAAGACGTCGGAACACTAGCGGGAGTATCGCTGGGGTTGAGAGTTCGAGAAAAACGCATAATAAAGTAACTGTAATTCAGTAATTACGATCCAGTATGCTATCATAAGCGACGCATGCTGGTATACTGTTTCTAATTGAACAACGAACAGGCCTTTACAGGCCTCAAACGTCTGATTCCAGTTCCAGTTCAAGTAATAAAAGTAAATGAAGTCGAAAATCACTCACTAGTAGATTCATGATGTGTCAGAATATCAGTGCAAGGTGAAAGCGCCCCGAAACAACAAGAACTTACTTACTTGGAGTTACTTAGAGATGGTTTCCAATGCAGGTCCCTAAGGTTCCTATTCATCGGTCTCTACTTCTGGCTGCTTATATGTGCCACTCCCGGTTATGAAAAACAAAAAAGCAACTAAAAAAAAAGTCCAGGAATTGATTACCAAATACAGGCATATCAGAAATGACTCGTGCTCTGTAATCCACCCTCCCGGTTAAGTGTCAGACTCAAAAACAATGTAACATGACCAACCGAGCCGACGTTTGTCGAAGCAACCCGACGTGTTTTCATGTTTATTTTTGGAGTTTGGAAACACGATTGGGGCAGACTGAATGAGCGCATTGTTGCGGACGAGATGGCTGCTCATGAAATGAGTTGAGCGTCTGAATCTGTATCAAAATTGGAATGAAATCATCCTCAAATGTTGAAGAAAAAAAAAAAAGAAAAAAGCGTAGAAAACGAGTCACAACATCTGAGATTTATACTGATGTCGCTTCAGCTATGCAAGAAAATTGTCAGTAAAGTAGGTCCCGAAAAGAATGTCGATCTTCAATCGGCAAAGAACAAGTACTGGCGTCACTTGATTGGTAACGAATTTGAGAGAGCACCCATCTTCATAAAAACAACAACAAACGACAACCAAACAACAAAAGGCAGCACGGAAGCTGTCTTGTGGTGTTGCTGAGACTGCTGCCCCCCCCCCCCCCCCCCCTCCCCCCACGCACCTCCCCCCTACCCCCAAGCTGTTTCATCCCACTGTTATTCGTGGGAAAAGGGAGTAGTACTTATGTGTTATTCCAGACTTGTCTTTAGAGACGGTACATCAATTAACACGCAGTCAAATCCCTTATTTGTTTGGGTTTTTGTTGTTGTTTGTTTGTTTTTTTCAGACCCGCTCAGATGAAGTGGAAGGAAAGCAAGATGACAGCCAAGGGGGAGAGCAGCGGCCACCACAACAACGATGCCACGCCCACCACTTACTCCCCCTTGACCCGGAAAACGTCAGGCCTCCTCCACCACCACCAGGACAGCTACTCACCGCCGCAGCAGGTCGCCGACGCCTGCACCACCTCCCCTTACAGCCAGAAGAAAAAAGACTCCAAAAACTCCTCCTCCCAGTACGACGCCCTGCCCATCGGCACGCTGGGGACCTACGACCCGGCCGCCGACGAGATCGACTACAGCTTCTACCAAAACGCGCGCCCGAACCGCCGCCGGCTGCTGTACTGCCGCTCCCTGGAGGCCGACGCGGCGGCGGAGGAGGAGCCTCGGTCGGGGGACGGGGGCCCCGTCGTCAATGGCAACGGCCGCCGGAAGCACCGCGGGCGGAAGGAGATGGGCTGGGCGAGGGGCGGAGGAGGGGGAGGGGCAGGGGGATCGGGATCGGAGGCGGCGGACATGGCGGAGGATAGTCTGATGGAGGAGGCGGAGCTGTCCACGGAGACTCTGTACGTCATGCTACTGGTGCTGGCCTCCACCGCCGTCACCATGCTGGCTGCCTACCTCATCCTCTTGTGACCCAGGTCAGGGGTCAGGATTTAAGGGTGACACCTCTTGTGACCTCGGTCAGGGGGTGGGGGTGGGGTGGGGGGTCAAGTGTGACACCTTGTTCTCTTGTGACCCAGGTCAAGGGGGGTCAGCGGTGACACCTCGTCCTCTTGTGACGCAGGTCAGGTGTCAAAGTGACACCTCGTCCTCTTGTGACCCAGGTCAGGGGTGTCAAGGGTGACACCTCATCCTCTTGTGACACAGGTCAGGGGTCAAGGCTGACACTTCATTCAAGATCTTGTGACTTAGGTCAGGGGTCAAGGGTGACACCTCATCCAAGATCTTGTGACCCAGGTCAGAGATGAAGGGTGTGACATTCAGCTGTGGTGATCAGTTGGGTCATGTGTATGTGTGTGTGGTGATGACACTTAACTGTGCTGACCAGTGATCGAGGAAAGATTGGGGATGGTTGGGGGGTCGGGGTGGGGAGGAGGGGGGGATGGTGGGGGGGGGGGGGGCATGGTGAATGGTGACACAAGCAACTGGTTTCTTCACTCGAAGGGATTTTTAGTCTAGGCGGGCTAGTTACCTAGCTTGCCCCCCCTCATTAGTATGAGTGAATCCGATTAATTCATACGATTGGACTTTATGTTTTCCAAGAGCGTGCGTGGGTGTGTGGATGGGGGGGGGGGGGGGGGGGGTTGTTGTGGTTTCCGGTCCTGCCGTTCACTCTTCTCATTCACTGACTGGGTGCAGTGCTACTCTGAAAGAAAGAAAGAAGGAAGGAAGGAAAGAAAGAAGGAAAAGAAAAAGACAGGTACAGAAATTATAGTCAGTATTGACACTTTCATTGCTTGTTTTTTGTTGTTGTTGTTTTTTTTAAATTTATTTCAAGTTTCCTGTTTGTTCTGCTTGGCAGATGTGGTGTAGCATATATGGATTTGTCCGAACGCAGTGACGCCTCCCTGAGCTACTGAAACTGAAACTGTTTGTTCTAAGTTTACTAGTATTTGATATGGATAGTTAGCTAAGGGGCATATGTTCCAGAACGAATTCCTTCATAATTCCAGTTCCTTCAAAATTTGAATGTGTGTGTGTGTGTGTGTGTGTGTGTGTGTGTGTGTGAGAGTGAGTGTGTGTGTGTGTGTGTGTGTGTGTGTGTGTGTGTGTGTGTGTGTGTGTGTTGCATTAAACTAGTTGCCTTAAAGAAGAAAGAAGGGGGTGTGCTAAGTTGAGGAAGCGGTGTGGACAGACAGTAATGATTTCAAACACGCTCACGTTGATAAAAGGCTCGATTTCTGTGCGTTGTGTGTGTATGTGGAGCTCTCTCTCTCTCTCTCTCTCTCTCTCTCTCTCTCTGTCCAGTGTGTGTGTGTGTGTGTTCAGTGTGTGTGTGTTCAGAGTGTGTGTGTGTATGTGTGTGTGTGTGTGTGTGTGCTGATAATGTGTGTGAGATCATCAGTTTAACGTCTATTCACTAGAAGTTTTATTAGACGGTATATTGTGTGTTTGTGTGGTTGCACGTGCGTGCATGCGCGTGCGCCTGTGTATTTGTGTGTCTGTATCTGTGTTTTCCAATTTACGAAAATGGCTTTTTGATAAATCTGGTATAAGAGAAATAGAAAAAAAAAAGAAGAAAAAAAAGGTGAAGTTCTCTATTTTTTAAATTAAAAGAAAAGGGGGAGTACCATTAAGTGACAATATAAGATCCTCAGAATAAGTAACTAACAACTATAACTGAAAATCAACTGCACTGGTCAACAAAGATTTGAAAAAATTACCAACACAAGTTCACTTGCAACGGACTACTGAAAAGTACCAACTCTAGAAATGATTTTAGGTCAGGGATGTGGGACTCTTTGGCAAGTTAGTATGTGATCGACTGTTATGTATACACACATGTTTATGTATGTGTTTGGGTGCGCGCGCGCGCGCGCGCGCGTGTGTGTGTATGTGTGTGTGTGTGCGGTTAAATTTAACAAATTCATACGCTGTGGACAATCTTGGTCTCTATCGACATCAGATCTGGCATGGTACAAAAAATTGTAAGTTGTCAAAAAAGAATCTTCCGCAGTCAAAACATTTATCACTTTTAAGAATTGATTGTGTGTGCGTTTTCGCATGCGCTTATTGTGTGTGTGTGTGTGTGTGTGCCCGCGCGCGCGCACGTGTGTATATGAGAGAGAGTGTGTGTTTTGTGAGCTCTTTGCAAAGCGCTTTCAGAGGTTTGAAAGCGGCTGTGTAAATGTATTATTATCACTATCTTTACTGATTAATAGCGTTTATTCTATGATTTATGCTTAGCATGGAAACAAACATCTTACATGAACAGCAAAAGTGTGCAATGTAATGGGACATCAGTCGGAATGTATTATGGCAAACATTGTTTTGAACGGGTGTGTCAGTCATTCAAAACATTGAATTTTGTAAAAAAAAAAAAAAAAAAAAAAAGAAAGAAAAAAGATAAAATAAATAACTCAAGGAATAGAGAAACTGTTGTGCTTCCCACTAAGTGTGAAGGTCTTAACATACACTGTCTACATTCGCCCATGTGGTCGTTTTGTCAGTAAAAACGGCGTGCTTAGTGAGTAGTATTGTTCACCAGCACATTCTTAAGTAGGAGGAAGGTGGCAGAATGGTTAAGACGCTCAGCTGCCAATACAGAGAGTCCGTGAGGGTGTGGGTTCGAATCCCGCTCTCGCCCTTTCTCCTAAGTTTGACTGGAAAATCAAACTGAGCTTCTAGTCTTTCGGATGAGACGATAAACCGAGGTCCCGTGTGCAGCACGCACTTGGCGCACTGAAAAAGAACCCATGGCAACGAGAGTGTTGTCCTCTGGCGAAATTACGTAAAATGAAATCCACTTTCATAGGTACACAAATATGTAAGCATGCACTCAAGGCCTGACTAAGCGCGTTGGGTTTTGCTGCTGGTCAGGCATCTGCTCAACAGATGTGGTGTAGCGTGTATGGATTTGTCCGAACGCAGTGACGCCTCCTTGAGAAAGTGAAACTGAAACTGAAACATTCTTAAGTATAGCCGATGGACATTTCAACGGTTCGCGAGATCAGGGAGGCGAAAGAGGCCACTAATTTTGTTCTGAGACTGCTTTGTGCAAAGGCCTCAAGACTTGGTGTATAATGGTACAAACGACTATTTTACTAAACAGAGGAGAAAAAAACCCAGCTTCTCTTGATATGGAATTGATGTGTGCTTGTTGATTAAAGGGAATTATTTGCTTCCAACCTTTCCCCATATTTCCCTTGGAAGGTGATATTAAACGGAAGGTTCTATTCAGTTGTGCATGTCTTTGTTTTGTGTTTGTTCGAGAGAATGATTCTGGTCCAGTATGGGATTAGCTGTAGTATCTTAGTTGGCTTTGTATTCTCTCTGTCTGTCTGTCTGTCTGTCTGTCTCTCTCTCTCTCTCTCTCTCTCTCTCTCTATATATATATATATATATATATATATCTCTCTCTCTGTGTGTGTGTGTGTGTGTGTGTGTGCATACATCTCGGTGGGTAAAGGGTGGAGATTTTTCCGATCTCCCAGGTCAACATATGTGCAGACCTGCCAGTACCCGAACCCCCTTCGTGTGTAAACGCACGCAAAAGATCAAATACGCACGTTAAAGATCCTATAATCCATGTCAGCGTTCGGTGGGTTATGGAAACAACAACATACCTAGCATGCACACCCCCGAAAACGGAGTATGGCTGCCTACATGACGAGGTAAATAGACAAAACGGTCATACACGTAAAATGTTACATGTTTATCTGAGTGTGTATGTGTGCGTGCCTGAAACCTGATTGAATGACACAGGAAACGAATGATGAGCACCCAATGGCAGCCGTAAGTCGGCTCTACCCAGGTAGGCAGCCTGTTGTGTAAATGACCCCGTGTTTGTAAAGCGCTTAGAGCTTGGTCTCCGGCCGAGGATATGCGCTATATAAGTATCCATATCAATCAATCAATCAATAATACACACACATACATACATGTAGATAGATAGATAGATAGATATAAACAGTAACAAATTCTCCCCAATTCTGTCCCTTGACATGGTTTTCTAAAGAACTAGTATCTACAGGAATTGTAACTGGACTGGATGTTCAAAAGGTATTGTTTTTTTTCTCTCCCTCCCTCTCCTGGAAACCACTGTCTCCAAGTACATGGTCCAGTTGTTGACAGTGTTTCCTTAGAAGCCAAAGTTTCCAAGATTATGGTGTTGACAGTGTTTCCTTAGAAATCAGTGTCTCCTGGAACATTACATGGTGTTGGCATGTGTTTCCTTTGTAACCACTGTCTCCAGGGATAAGGTGTTGACAGTGTTTTCTTAGTAACAATTATCTCCAGGAACATGTGGTCTTGACAGTGTTTCCTTAGTAACCAATGTCTCCAGGAATACTATATGGTGTGGCAATGTTTCCTAAGTAACCAGTCTCCAGGATTATTGTGTTGGCAGAGTTTCCTTAGTAACCACTGTCTCCTGGAATAAGGTGTTGGCAATGTTTCCTAAGTAACCAGTCTCCAGGATTATGGTGTCGGCAGAGTTTTCTTAGTAACCAATGTCTCCAGGGATATGGTGTTGGCAGTGTTTCCTTAGTAACCACTTTCCCCTGGAATAAGGTGTTGGCAATGTTTCCTTAGTAACCAGTCTCCGGGATTATGGTGTTGGCAATGTTTCCTTAGTAACCACTGTCTCCTGGAATATGGTGTTGGCAGTGTTTCCTTAGTAACCACTGTCTCCAGGAATATGGTGTTGACAGTGTTTCCTTAGTAACCACTGTCTCCTGGAATATGGTGTTGGCAGTGTTTCCTTAGTAACCACTGTCTCCTGGAATGTGTTGACAGTGTTTCCTTGGTAACAATTGTCTCCAGGAACATCATATGGTGTTGGCAGTGTTTCTTTAGTAACCACTGTCTCCTGGAATGTGTTGACAGTGTTTCCTTAGTAACTACTGTCTCCAGGGATATGGTATTTGCAGTGTTTCCTTAGTAACCACTGTCTCCGGGATTATGGTGTTGACAGTGTTTCCTTAGTAACCACTGTCTCCTGGAATATGGTGTTGGCAGTGTTTCCTTAGTAACCACTGTCTCCTGGAATGTGTTGACAGTGTTTCCTTAGTAACAATTGTCTCCAGGAACATTATATGGTGTTGGCAGTGTTTCCTTAGTAACCACTGTCTCCTGGAATGTGTTGACAGTGTTTCCTTAGTAACTACTGTCTCCAGGGATATGGTATTTGCAGTGTTTCCTTAGTAACCATTGTCTCCAGGAACATTATATGGTGTTGGCAGTGTTTCTTTAGTAACCATTGTCTCCAGGAACATTATATGGTGTTGGCAGTGTTTCCTTAGTAACCACTGTCTCCAGGAACATTATATGGTTTTGACAGTGTTTCCTTAGTAACCACTGTCTTCAGGAATATATGGTGTTGACAGTGTTTCCTTAGTAACCACAGTGTCCTGGAATATGGTATTTGCAGTGTTTTCTTAGTAACCACAGTGTCCTGGAAAATGGTATTTGCAGTGTTTCCTTAGTAACCGCTGTCTCCCAAAAATGCTGTGGCAGTGTGTCCTTAGTAAAATTTGTCTCCTGGAATATGGTATTTGAAGTATTTCCTTAGTAACCACTGTCTCCTGGAATATGGTGTTGGCAATGTTTCCTTGGTAACCAGTGTCTCCATGAATAAGGTGTTGGCAGTGTTTCCTTTGTAACCATTGTCTACAAGAATAAGGTGTTGACAGTGTTTCCATAGTAACCACTGTCTCCAGGAATAAAGTGTTGACAGTTTTTCCATAGTAAGCACCGTCTCAAGGAATACGGTGTCGACAGTGTTTCCTCAGTAACAATCCTGTGAACACTCGTGATTCACTTAAGGGTGTTTCGACAAGGTTAGAATATGCAAGTGCTTTTACCACAGTGACTCCCTGTCGAATATGAGATACAGTTTTGTTTAGAATAAAGGTTTTTGCCCTTGTCCAAAGCAGGAGAGGAAGACACATCTTACTGTATCAAAATTACAGATACAGAGACCAGCTGGTGCCAGCTGCATTGCTTGGTTTTAACTTTTTGACAGTTACACGTGACTAAATGCCTACGTTGACCGAACTACGCCATTGGTCAGTTCCATACTTCACACAGTTAGTAGCGGGTTCAGACCATACTAGGCTCTTCCGTCCGAGCAATGCAGCTGGCTCCCTGGCAGACTACCAACGCAAGAGACAAGGCCAGCAATGAAGAAAGTGATTTTTTTTTGTGAGTGAAGAAAGTGAGCTTTTTTCATGTTTCTTTTAAATTCAAATATTATAAATAACACATACAAACAACAACAACAACAAAATTCTACGAACAATTAAGGTTAACGATTGACAAGCATCAACTAGCTATAGCTGGGGAAAGTAATCAAAAGAAAACGACAAGAAAAAAACAAAATAACAACAACAACAACAACAAAAACAACAACAACAAAAAAAAAACAAAAAAAACCCCCAACAAAAACAAAAAACCCAACCCCCCCCCCCACCACCACCCGAAAAAAAACCACCCAACAAAAAACAAACAAAACAACAACAACAACAGTTTCAGTTTCAGTAGCTCAAGGAGGCGTCACTGCGTTCGGACAAAACCATATACGCTACACCACATCTGGCAAGCAGATACCTGACCAGCAGCGTAACCCAACGCGCTTAGTCAGGCCTTGGAAAAAAAAGAAAAGAAAAAAAGGGGGAATAAATAATAGATAAGCTTACATAAATAAATAAATAAATAATAATTATAATATAGAAAAAGGTAGTAGTAATAATAATAATAATATAAAAATAAATAAATAAAAAAAACAAATAAAAAACAAAACAAAACACAACAACAATAACACACACACGCACACAGACAAATCAACATCAAAAACTAGAGCAGAGCACCACACTTTTCCATAAATTAGAAAAAAACAACAACAACAAAAACCTGCATTGACAGACCAGATCACATTTCATACATAATTGGAGAGAGAAGAAGAAGAAGAAAGAAAGAAAGAAACGAAAACAAAAACAAACACAAAACAAACAAACAAACAAAAACCGCGACTATCTGAGATGTGATACATTATCATATTTATTTTTGGCACACATACATAGTCGTTTGTGATAAGAAAGTGAGCTTTTCGGTTGTTTCTTTGAACACACAGACTCACGCGCGCGCGCTCGCATGCATGCAGAGCAACTGAGTACATGTTCATGCGAACTAGGAACAGGCTAATCAGGATCACCTGTTCACTGAATGGAGAACAGGAGCGACACCATCCCCCTGCCTGAAAATCATGACAACTGAACTTCAACATTTAGTCCACAGTTGTTAGGGTTTTTTTTTGTTTTTTTTTTTTTAAAACAATGTGTTTGTTTGTTTGTTTTCGTTTTTTACGATAAGAAAACCAGCTACCCCTCATTTTACAATATCAAATGAACGCTATGAGTTGAACAGAGCCCAACGGTACCCAGTCTATTTTTATCCCTCCGCATCTACAGCTGTTTACTTTTATCTATTTAAAAAAAATCTTTTTATTTATTTTTCTATTTATTTTTCCTATCAGAAAATCAGTTATCTCTCATTTTACAGTATCAAACGAACGTTATGAGTTGAACGGAGCCCAAACTGAACGGCACCCAGTTTTTTTTTTTTCTTTTTTTCCGCTACCGCATCCACACCTCCCGACACACCCCACACCACCCCACCCCCCTCATTCATTTTCATCCCTCTCCCTTCTACCTCTCTTCTCTTCTCCACTCACTGTTGATAACCCAGCCTGGCCCCGGTACAAGGAGAGACAAGCAGCGATATCACCAGTTATCTCCCTCAGTGTCTGTGCTGTCCTCGTACCTATCACGGACGGACGCAGTGTGGAAGCTCACGCTGCTGATAAAGGGGGGTGTGACCGTGCTCGTCCCTTCATCGCCACTCCATCCCCCTCGCTGTCGTCCCGATTCGCCTACTAGTGAACTGATTATCCCGTTTCGCCTATTCCCAGTTCGCCTACGCGCGCGCGCGCACACACACACACACACACACACAAACACAAGCACGCACGCACGAACACACACACACACACACACACACACACACACACACACACACACACACACACACACACGCTTAAACCACTTGACAACAATATTGACCTTTTACCCGATAAGATACACTGGCTACTAAAGTAGAAACAAAACAAAAATCAGCTCTTCAAACATGCAGTATTGCACTGGCTCTTAGTGCTGCAGCCTTGGGGGCTAGTTAGCCTTTGGGAACCATCGCAACGCCGACTGTCCGGAAACCCTCCTGGCCGAGAGAGTGGGGATGTTACTTGGACAAGACACTCTCTACTTTTATCAAAGATTCTAGCCCAGTGTGGTCGAGACAGCAGTTGCCTCCTCTGCTGTTCTGATGGTCATTGTCGGACACAACTGACCATCATTCATATATAATTCTACCTCTGGCCCGAAACACCACTCGGAGGTCAGTCATCAGACTGTCCTGAAACTGAATAACCACACCTGGACAACGAAGTTTCTCTCTCCGCCCAGCCACACCCCCATTCCCCCCCACCCCTCCCCACTGGCTGAAACTCTTACCTGGCCGGCACAGATCTTTCCAACGTTTCAAACTATAATAATAATAATAAATAATAATAATGAATATTTTGACGCCCTATCTCCAGAG
>NC_134890.1:19722107-19784607 GCF_041734735.1 Babylonia areolata
AGTGGCGTGTGCAGTCCTCACCACGTGTTTCCGCTATGTGTATGCAGGTCAGTGGCGCGTGGTGCCGCAGAGGGACGGCGGGTACGAGGTGACCGTGAGTTCCTATTCACGTGTCACCGCTGAATGTATGTAGGTCAGTGGCGCGTGCAGTCCTCATCACGTGTTTCCGCTTTTTATATGTAGGTCAGTGGCGCGTGGTGCCGGAAGGGGAGGGAGGGTACGAGGTGACCGTGCAGTTCTATTCACGTGTCACAGCTGAATGTATGTAGGTCAGTGGCGTGTGCAGTCCTCACCACGTGTTTCCGCTATGTGTATGCAGGTCAGTGGCGCGTGGTGCCGGAAGGGGAGGGAGGGTACGAGGTGACCGTGCAGTCCTATTCACGTGTCACCGCTGAATGTATGTAGGTCAGTGGTGCGTGCAGTCCTCATCACGTGTTTCCGCTATGTGTATGTAGGTCAGTGGCGCGTGGTGCCGGAGAGGGACGGAGGGTACGAGGTGACCGTGCAGGGCAGCAGCGTTCTGGACGTGGAGGTCACGCTCTACGACATCGACGTACGGTCTGGCCTGGCCGTGCTGGTTCATCAGTCACCGACTGCAGGTGATGGATTCCTCCTCTTCTCTCCCTCCTTCCCTCCCAATACACTGTATGCCCCGTTCTCTGTCTGTCTGTCTGTCTCTCTCTCACTCTCTCTCATTCTATATGTAACTCCTCTCTCTCTCTCTCTCTCATTCTATATATAATTCTCTCTCTCTCTCTCTCAACACACACACACATACACACACACACACACACACACACACACACACACACACACACACATATATATATATACACACGTATACGTATATACATTTATAGATAAATAGATATATCGATATATATAGATATCTGTATACATATGTATACATATGTATATATGTATATAATATATACGTGTGTGTGTGTGTGTGTGTGTGTGTGTGTGTGTGTGTGTGTGTGTGTGTGTGTGTGTGTGTGTGTGTGTGTGTGTCCCCCTCCCTCTCTCGATCTCTTTCTCTGTGTCTGTGTCTTTGTCTGTGTCTGTGTCTCTGTCTGTCTGTCTCTCTGTCTCTGTCTCTGTCTCTCTCCCTCTCTCTCTCTGGACTGAATGCTGAATGGACAGTAAAACATGTCAGTTTCTGTGTCAGTGTCAGTCGTAGTTTCTCTGTTTCTGTCTGTCTCTCTCACTCTCTCTCTCTCTCTGTGTCTCTCTTACACACACACACACACACACACACACACACACACACACACACACACACATATATATATGTATAGAGAGAGAGAGAGGTATATAGTTACTTTTATTCTTTGAACGATTTAACATTTTAATTGCTTTGTTTTGGTGTATATGTGTACACACGTGTATGGATGTGATGTTGAACAGAAGACAAATTATATCAGTGTCAGTGGGTCAGTATCAGTGTCAGTCTCTCTCTGTCTCTCTGTCTCTTTCTCTCTGTTTCTGTCTCCCTCTCTCAATAAGTAAACGAATAAATAAACGTATGCGTGGTCCGTTTTACTTTACGATTTGGATCGATTTGAGACTGACATTGTGATACAGGTGTTGTATGGAAAGCAGAGTTTATTATCAGTTATTGTTGCCAATCGGCTATTGTGTCATTAATAAAAAGATGATGGACAGGGGTCGGACTTTCGTTTTTTGTTGCTGGACATTTAAAGCAGTTATTATTGAATCATGAGGAGAGAGAGCGAGAGAGAGCGAGAGAGAGAGAGACAGAGACAGAGACAGAGAAGTAAAAGAAACGAACGTCTCGTGTTTGTTGTCAGGTCACCAGATCAGAGCCATCATTGACGTCATAGGGGCTGACGTCATGAAAAACGTTTACAACATGTCTCTGGTGACGTCAGACGGCGTGGAGCTGGCCAGCAACTGGCTGCGGCCTGCCGGGGGACCACAGGACCCCCAGTTTTCCACCACCTTCACCTGGCCCACACAGGTCACACCTCTGTCTGCACCTGTCACACCTTATCTGATCCACACCTGTCACACCTTTACCTGACCCACACCTGTCACACCTCTGTCTGCACCTGTCACCTTCTCACCTGATCCACGCCTGTCACACCTTTACCTGACCCACACCTGTCACACCTTTACCTGACCCACACCTGTCACACCTTCACCTGGCCCATACAGGTCACACCTCTGTCTGCACCTGTCATCTTCTCACCTGATCCACGCCTGTCACACCTTTACCTGACCCACGTCTGTAACACCTTTACCTGGCCCACACGTCATACCTCTGTCTGCACCTGTCACACCTTTTTACCTGATCCACACCTGTAACACCTTTACCTGACCCACACAGGTCACACCTATGTCTGCACCTGTCACACCTTCTTACCTGACCCACACCTGTAACACCTATATACCTGAACAACACCTGTCATACCTTTACCTGCCCCACACTTGTAACATCTTTACCTGACCCACACCTGTCACACCTTTACCTGATCCACACCTGTCACACCTTCACCTGGCCCACACCTGCCACACCTTTTTACCTGATCCACACCTGTCACACCTTCACCTGGCCCACACCTGTCACACCTTTTACCTGATCCACACCTGTCACACCTTCACCTGGCCCACACCTGTCACACCTTTTTACCTGATCCACACCTGTCACACCTTCACCTGGCCCACACCTGCCACACCTTTTTACCTGATCCACACCTGTCACACCTTCACCTGGCCCACACCTGTCACACCTTTTTACCTGATCCACACCTGTCACACCTTTTTACCTGATCCACACCTGTCACACCTTCACCTGGCCCACACCTGTCATACCTTTACCTGACGCACACCTGTCACACCTTTTACCTGAGCCCACACCTGTCATATCCTTCACCTGACCCACACCTGTCACACCTTTACCTGACCCACACCTGTCACACCTTTACCTGGCCCACACCTGTCATATCCTTCCCTGACCCACACCTGTCATATCTTTACCTGGCCCACACCTGTCATATCTTTACCTGACTCACACCTGTCATACCTTTACCTGGCCCACACCTGTCATATCTTTACCTGACCCACACCTGTCATACCTTTACCTGGCCCACACCTGTCACACCTTTACCTGGCCCACACATCTCACATCTTTACCTTGCCCACACCTGTCACACATTCACCTGGCCCACACATCTCACACCTTTACCTGACCAACACCTGTCACACTTTTACCTGACCTCTCACACCTTTACCTGACCTGTCACACCTCTGTCTGCACCTGTCACACCTTTTTACCTGATCCACGCCTGTCACATCTTTACCTGACTCATACCTGTAACCCTTTACCTGGCCCACACAGGTCACACCTTTGCACCTGTAACACCTTTTCACCATATCCACATATGTCACACCTTTTCACCATATCCACACCTGTCACACCTTTTCGCCATATCCACACATGTCATACCTTTACCTGGCCCACACAGGTCACACCTCTGTCTGCACCTGTCACACCTTTACCTGATCCACCTGATTAATTACATTTGAGTCACTGGCAGACTAACAACATGACGTATAGTTAATTACATTTTACCAACTGACAGGCTGACAACGTGACTTGTGGTCGTGCATTACATGTGCAACTCCAGTGTTACTGCTTGTATGATGAAGCGTTTTCAGCAGAAGACACACCGGTGTGGAAAAACAACACACACACACACACACACACACACACACACACACACACACACACACACACACACACACACACACACACACACACACACACACGGAAAAGAAAAGAATAAACATTTTTATGGAAACACAATCCTCTAAAGTGACCAGGGTATTGGACAATTATACAAAAACAGTTTGTGTCTCTGACAGAAGGAAACGATGTGATTCTTCAAAATGTATGTCCGATTTGTAATTGTGCGTCGTTTTGTAATCAGTATTCTTTTGTAAATTCTGAAAGATAGCGTTTTTCTTCGCAGCGTTATGCATGTGCAGACTTCTTTTATATGTGTGCGTGTGTGTTTCTAAAGACAGGCGGTGTTCATTCGTGTGTACGGACAAGAACTGGGAGGCGACGCATTCGAAAGACAGACGTCTTTCATCATCACTCCGATTCTGATCGACCTGAGACTGCAGCAGGGAGAGCCCTCTGGTCAGTACGCTGGTCTTCCTGATGCTGTTCATTCTGGAACGGGTTGCACGAGGCGATCTTTGCAGCGCCAAATTTGCTTAGAGTTAAGAATGTTCTGACAGCATCCACAGTTCTTTCCGTCAATACGGAATGAGTATTGTTCATAAGGTGTGGTGGACGTTCATTCCGTCAGTCACACAGAGGAGTGGAGGGGAATAAATGTGGATATTGCCAATGTTCCTAAGTATTTGGAATTTGCTGTGGAGTTAGGAACATTCTTAAATGATAAGCAAACTTAACGCTGCTGAGTTGGCTCATGCAATCCACCCCAGGTAACTTTCCTGTTTGTTTCAATCCCTTATGTTGTTCCTTCTGTAACTTTCCTGTGTGTTTCAATCCTTTATGTTGTTCCTTCTGTAACTTTCCTGTGTGTTTCAATCCCTTATGTTGTTCCTTCTGTAACTTCCCTGTGTGTTTCAATCCCTTATGTTGTTCCTTCTGTAACTTTCCTGTGTGTTTCAATCCCTTATGTTGTTCCTTCCGTAACTTTCCTGTGTGTTTCAATCCCTTTTGTTGTTCCTTCTGTAACTTTCCTGTTTGTTTCAATCCATGATGCTGTTCCTTCTGTAACTTTCCTGTTTGTTTCAATCCCTTATGTTGTTCCTTCTGTCAGTTTCCTGTGTGTTTCAATCCGTTATGTTGTTCCTTCTGTAACTTTCCTGTTTGTTTCAATCCATGATGTTGTTCCTTCTGTAACTTTCCTGGTCAATCCCTTATGTTGTTCCTTCCGTAACTTTCCTGTTTGTTTCAATCCCTTATGCTGTTCCTTCTGTAACTTTCCTGTTTGTTTCAATCCCTTATGTTGTTCCTTCTGTCAGTTTCCTGTGTGTTTCAATCTATGATGTTGTTCCTTCTGTAACTTTCCTGTGTGTTTCAATCTATGATGATGTTCCTTCTGTAACTTTCCTGTTTGTTTCAATCCATGATGTTGTTCCTTCTGTAACTTTCCTGTTTGTTTCAATCCTTTTTGTTGTTCCTTCTATAACTTTCCTGTTTGTTTCAATCCCTTATGTTGTTCCTTCCGTAACTTTCCTGTTTGTTTCAATCCCTTATGTTGTTCCTTCTGTAACTTTCCTGTTTGTTTCAATCTCTTATGTTGTTCCTTCTGTCAGTTTCCTGTGTGTTTCTATCCATGATGTTGTTCCCTCTGTAACGTTCCTGTGTGTTTCAATCCCTTATGTTGTTCCTTCTATAACTTTCCTGTTTGTTTCAATCCCTGATGTTGTTCCTTCTGTAACTTTCCTGTGTGTTTCAATCCATGATGTTGTTCCTTCTGTAACTTTCCTGTGTGTTTCAATCCCTTATGTTGTTCCTTCTGTAACTTTCCTGTGTGTTTCAATCCATGATGTTGTTCCTTCTGTAACTTTCCTATGTGTTTCAATCCATGATGTTGTTCCTTCCGTAAGTTTCATGTGTGTTTCAATCCATGATGTTGTTCCTTGTGGTCAAAAGCGAAGAAAGCAGTTGTGATTACTTTTCATGTGATAGATAAGCTGGACTGTAGCGCGTTTAGTATGTTTACCAAACTGCCCCGATTCCCAGATTCAACCTATAACGTAATAATATGGTGCTGAAATTTGGGCACTTGAAAAGGATTTATAAATTGGAAAAAAAAAGTTTGCACTTAAAACGTTTTTGAATGTAGACGGTTGAATTCCAAATGATTTTGTGTATGTTGAAGTGGGGGTGTTTAAGATTTGCATAACTTCTTACATGAAATTTTAGTTAAGATTACAATGCGGGTGGATGAAAATAGGTTGCCATTCAAAGCCTATAAGACGTATAACTTGGATAGTAATTGTAAAAACATGTGGGTTACCAATGCTCGTCTTTACCTAAACTCTCGTTGATTTTAATGTGTTTGGGACAATCAAGGTGTCCAGTGTATTACAGAATTCTTTTTTTTTTTCAAGCTAAGAGTAGGTGACATGACTAGCACGAACATACGCACACATGTGAAAGATTTGTTCAATACAGACTTTTTAAGACCATGTATATGATTAAGCCATACCTTACACTTAGAAGAACCTGTATATCAGATGTGCATTGATTGAATTCGTATTTGACATTTCTGACATTAGGTGTCATCGACTAAGATACATGTCCAAAGGCGGTTGTTAACTTATGCTGTTGTCGTTTATGTAACATAAAGAGAAGAAAAGATTCATTTTTTGTGACGGTGTCCTGTCCTACTTGACCTTACATCGAAGCAAATTAAACTTGAGTATCATAGCTACCCTTGCAGCTTTAGGTTAAAGGTTTGTTCTTGTCGTCTGGAAATGAGACTTTTCGTTACGGACTCGCTATTTGTGTCAACAAATCTTTGCAAAGGCTGAATATCACATCATAGTCATTTTGCTGTTGATGTGTATGTTTCAGATAATGCAATGTACTTATGGCAAACCCATACAGGAAGGGGCCTTTGCCTTTGTTTGAATATAACAGTTAGTTCGTTCGTTTGTGTCCAGGTTCGTTTGTGTCCAGGTTTGACCAGAAAATCAAACTGAGCGTCCAGCCAATTGGATGAGACGATAAACCGAAAAAGTACATACAACAACAAAGGTGGCAGGTGTGCTATTATCTAGGGTGTGTTGACGCTTTGCTGACAGGTGTGCCATAATCTCGTGTGATGACGCTTTGCTGACAGGTGTGCCATAATCTCGTGTGATGACGGTTTGCTGACAGGTGTACCATAATCTCGTGTGATGACGCTTTACTGACAGGTGTACTACAATCCCGTGTGATGACGCTTTACTGACAGGTGTACCATAATCTCGTGTGATGACGGTTTGCTGACAGGTGTACTATAATCTCGTGTGATGACGCTTTACTGACAGGTGTACCATAATCTCGTGTGATGACGTTTTGCTGACAGGTGTACTATAATCCCGTGTGATGACGCTTTACTGACAGGTGTACCATAATCTCGTGTCATGACGTTTTGCTGACAGGAGTACTATAATCTCGTGTGATGACGCTTTACTGACAGGTGTACCATAATCTCGTGTCATGACGTTTTGCTGACAGGAGTACTATAATCTCGTGTGATGACGCTTTACTGACAGGTGTACCATAATCTCGTGTGATGACGTTTTGCTGACAGGTGTACTATAATCCCGTGTGATGACGCTTTATTGACAGGTGTACCATAATCTCGTGTGATGACGTTTTGCTGACAGGTGTACTATAATCCCGTGTGATGACGCTTTATTGACAGGTGTACCGTAATCTCGTGTGATGACGCTTTATTGACAGGTGTACCGTAATCTCGTGTGATGACGGTTTGATGACAGGTGTACCATAATCTCGTGTGATGACGTTTTGCTGACAGGTGTACCATAATCTCGTGTGATGACGCTTTATTGACAGGTGTACCATAATACTATAATCTCGTGTGATGACGTTTTGCTGACAGGTGTACCATAATCTCGTGTGATGACGCTTTATTGACAGGTGTACCGTAATCTCGTGTGATGGCGGTTTGATGACAGGTGCTGATGGGTCACTGGTAGTCAGATATGAGCTGATTAACAACGGGCAGTCAGACTTCTTTCAGTTAACTGCTCACGTTGATAATGAGGTAAGAACCTGTGTGTATGTGTTAGTGTGTGTTAGTGTGTGTGTGTGTGTGTGTGTGCGTGTGTGTGTGTGTGTGTGTGTGTGTGTGTGTGTGTGTGTGTGTGTGTGTAATCAGAATCTGAGCAATTCGTTTGTTTTTTTTCACATAGAATTATTTGTTACAAATAACAACAACGAAACTTCTGCATTTATAAACCGGAAAATGGAAACATGTCGCATTTTTAAAAAATCTTCTAAAAAAAACAACAAAAATTGAACAAATAAATAAATAAATATAAAGAAAACAGACAACAAAATCCATGAATATGCATTAGAATAGCAATCTGATAATTGGCATAATCTTTGTATATACTTTCTTGTTTGTTTTTCTTTTATATTATGAACGACACCCAGATATTTATATTTGTTATTCCAGTGATTCTTTCTCTATACACTTGCACATATGTGTGAGAGTGTTTGAGTGCGTTTCTCTCTCATAGCTGTTACGTCGGGAAATTTGTGAAAATGATATTTGTTAGAAGGGAAAAAGTGGTTAAAGTGTTATTTGTTACAGTTCCTGTTCCGTGTTAAAGTGATTATGATACGATGGTATGATATGGATACTTATATAGCGACTATCCTTGGTCGGAGACCAAGCTCCAAGCGCTTTCATTTGCACAATAGGCTGCCTACCTGTGTAGAGCCGACTGCCATTGTGCACTCATCATTCGTTTCCTAAGTCATTGGTTTCAGTTACGCGCACACACACACTCATACAGACATGAAACATTTTTACGTGTATGACCGTTTTTTTAATTTATTTATTTTTTTAAATTTTATATTGTTATTGTTGTTGCTTTTTTGTTTATTTACCCAGCCATGTAAGCAGTCATACTCTGTTTTCGGGGAGGGGGGGGGGTGCATGCTGGGTATGTTCTGGTTTCCATAACCCACCGAACGCTGACATATATTACAGGATCTTTAACGTGCGTATTTGATCTCCTGCCTGCGTATACACACGAAGGGGGTTCAGGCACTAGCAGGTCTGCACATATGTTGACCTGCGAGATCGGAAAAAAATCTCCACCCTTTACCCACTAGGCGCCGTTATCGAGATTCGAACCCGAGACCCTTAGATTGAAAGTCCAACGCTTTGTATCAACCACTCGGCTATTGTCCCCGTTAAAGAGATACCTGTTTCTCCAGCTGTTCACAGCCGTGGTGTCCCCAGCCCACATCAGACTGGGCCACCTGGGCAGCTTCGACGGCAGCGTCACCGTGAGTGTGCCGCGCTACTCCACTTCCAAGTCCGGGTAGGTCTTTCTGAACATTTAACACCCGTGTGAACCACCTCTATATCCGGGTAAACCACCTCTTAGTCTAGGTAAGTCATCCTGAGAATTCAACACCCGTGTAAACCACCTCTGTGTTTCTGGGTAAGTCATCCCGAACGTTCAACACCCATGTAAACCACATCAAAGTCCGGGTATGTCATTCTGAACGGTCACCACCATGTAAACCATCCTAATGTCCGGGTAAACCATCTCTAAAGCCGGGTAAGTCATTCTGATCTTGAAACACCCGTGTAAACCACCTCTGACTCTGGGTAAGTCATCTGATCGTTCAACATTCGTGTAAACCGCCTCTAAGTCTGATCAAGTAATCCTGAACATTCAGCACCCGTGTAAGTTTCAGTTTCAGTCGCTCAAGGAGGCGTCACTGCGTTCGGACAAATCCATATACGCTACACCACATCTGCCAAGCAGATGCCTGACCCGTGTAAACTATCTACAAATGTGGATAAGTCATATTGATCTTGTAACACCCGTTTAAACCACTTCCAAATCTAGGTAAGTCATCCTGAACGTGCAATACCTGTGCAAACCACCTCCAAGTACGGGTGAGTCATCTTCAACGTTAAAAACCCGTGTAAATCACCTGTAAGTCCAGGTAAACTAACGCCAAGGCCGGGTCAACCACTTCTAAGGTCAGGTAAGTCATCCTAATCTTGTAACACCCGTGTATACCGACCCGAAGTCTAGGTAAGTTACCCTGAACGTTCAACACCCGTGTAAATCACCTTCAAATCCAGGGTAGGTCATCCCGAACGTGTAACACCCGTGTAAACCACCTGTAAGTCCGGAGAAACCACCTCTAAATCCAGGTAAGTCATCCTTACCGTGCAATACCCGTTGTAACCACCTCTAAGTCTGGGTAAGTCATCCTGAACATTCAACACTCGTGTAAAACACCTACGAGTCCGGAAAAGTAATGTTGATCGTGTAACACCAGTGTTAACCGCCTCTAAGGCCAGGTGAGTTCTCCTGACCTTGTACCACTCGTGTAAAACACTTCAAAGTCCAGGTAAGTCACCCTGATCGTTCAACACCCGGGTAAACGACCTCCAAATCCGAGTGTCTTCCACAATATTCAACACTCCTGTAAACCACCTCTAAGTTCGGGTAATTTACCCTGATTGTGTAACACCCGTATAAACCACTTCGAAGTCTAGGTAAGTCATCCTGAACGTTCTACACCCGTGTAAACCACCTCAAAGTTCGGGTAAGTCATCATGATCGTGTAACACCCGTGGAGTGGGTGAAGGGGTAGAGGCTGGTTTCTGCCGACTTGCAGAAAATGCAGTGAAGGGGGATCCCCCCCCCTCAGCGCCCCCCCCCCCCCCCAACGCCTCTCTCTCTCCCCCCCCCCCCCCCTGCCAAAAACCAACAACAAAAACTTCAGAGAGGCTGAAAAACAGGTACATGTGCTTGATTTGTTTCCGACTGATTTGATTGTGGACCGTTTCTTGAATGATAATGATATGATGAAATTTCGTTTAAAGCAAAACAAACAAGCCCACCCCCGGTGTTTTTACGCCCAGACAATAGGATTTAATCGTGGATTCATGAACCAACCAGCCAACCAACCAATCAGTCAATCAATCAATTAACCAAGAATAAAGTATAAGATCAGCACTCTATGTTATAAATGTATTCACAAATCTGCCCCTTCCTATCTTTGTCGCTGCCTTCACTTTTACACTCCATCTCGCTCTCTACGATCGGCTTCGGATCCACTCTGTTTTCGCATACCCAGATTCAAACACTCCACTGTTGGACGCCGTTCTTTCTCTGTCTCTGGACCTTGTATTTGGAATGAACTTCCTCTTTCGCTTCGTCAGGTCTCCGCACTCAGCTCTTTCAAGTCTGGCCTTAAAACCCACCTCTTCCCGAAATAGCCTCCCTCCCCTGTCTCTTCCTTGCCTTCAGTTTCTTCAGTTTTAGAGTTATGCATGCGTGTGAATGACTGGTGTGAAAGCGCTTAGATTTGTCTCTGAACAAGATTCAGCTATATAAATATTATTATTATTATTATTATTATTATAACCATCCAACCAACCAACCAATCAATCAGTCAACCGATCAATGTGCTTTCAGGCTGCTGACAGTGAGAGTGTGGAGCGAGAAAGATCCGAAGCTAATTCAGTCAGCCGACCTCTTGCTGACCTCCCCGCACACGGTCACTGACCTTGACCCACCGTACTGCCGAACTCTCTCCATGACCGGCAACTGCACGCGCCGGGACGTGACGTCACCCACTTGTCGCTTGCGTCACTGGGTGGCGCGTGCGTCAGTGGAGGATGACGTGTCAGGGTTGCGGGAAGTGACCTTTGCCGAGGTCACGGCGAGTGACACGTTCCACGTGGACCACTTTCTGGAGGGACTGGCCGGGAGACCGGTGGCAGGTGATTTTTAGGTGTGTGTGTGGTGCGGGGGGAGGAGCGGGGGAAAGAGGTGTGTGTGTGTGTGTGTGTGGGGGGGGGGGGGGGCTGGGGGTGGTGGTGGTGGAGGGAAGAGGAGGGAGGGGGTGGATGGGGCGGGAGGTGTGTGTGTGTGTGTGTGGTATGTGTGGGGGGGGGGAGGAAGGGGTTGGGGGGAGGGCTGGTGGTGGTAGTGGAGGGAGGAGGGTGTGTGGGGATGCAGGAGGCGGGGGGTGAGTGAGTAAGCGTGCGCGCGCGCGCGCGCGTGTTTGTGTGTGTGTGTATGTGTAGATGGGTGGGTGTGAATGTGTGTGGTGTGTGTACGGGTAAGTGTGGTGTGTGTGTGTGTGTGTGTGTGTGTGTGAAAGTTCTTGATGAAACCAGTGCGTAATGTTCTAATCCTTGCGAAAACAGTGTTATATGGATTGTATACAGGATCAGTCTTAATAGATGATGATCACACCACTTAATTCTTTATTCTTCTCCACTTTCTCTGTTATTGAAGGGGTGCGAATGTAGGAGGGGGGGGGGGTGAATATTACCGATGTGTCGATGATATTTGCATATACTTCAAAGTACTCTACTCTGTTCTACTGCACTCTACTATGCTGTGTTGTGCTGTGCTGTGCTATACTGTATCATACTTCTTCTTCTTCGTCTTCTCGTTTGTTGGATGGATATCTCCGCGATGAAGATAGCTGTACACAGCAGGTCCTCTACACAGCCGTAGATCTTCCGGGTCACTTCAGTTGGGTCGGGCCAGTGCCTCTTCCTGAGCACCTCATGGAGGACTATACTATACTATACTATACTATACTATACTATACTATACTATACTATTCATAATGGAGGGCTATGCTATACTATTCATCATGGAAGGCTATACTATACTATACTATACTATACTATACTATACTATACTATACTATACTATACCTCATGGAAGACTGTACTATACTATACCTCACGGAGGGCCATACTATACTAGACATCATGGATGACTATACTATACTACACTATACTATACTGATAACTTTCAATCCGTTTATTCCCTCCCAGGCCCACTATACTAGACTAGACTAGACTAATAAGTTTCAATCCGCGTTTATTCCAATTCCAGGGCCACCTGCTGCAAAGACAGCATCGTGTTGGAGGCCAAGGACCTAGCAGGCAATCAGCGACAGTGCCCTTTCTTACAGGAAGAAATTCATCATCCTGTGCCTTCTCCAACTTCACTGACAAGCACGACCCCTTCCACCACTCCGCCACGGCTGCCCGTGAGCTCTGCCAGGCAGTCGGACAGCCTTGTCAGCACGACTGTGGGCAATCCTGGTCACCATTCATCGTCATACGAAACCACAGTGGTTTCAGTCACGACTGGGTAGGTTGGTAAATATCCCTTAAGTTTAATTAATTAAACATGATGGTCAGGCATCTGCTTGGCAGATGTGGTGTAGCGTATATGGATCTGTCCGAACGCAGTGACGCCACCTTGAGTAACTGAACTGAACTGAAACGTGATGTCAGATAACTTCATTGGTTTTACATCCAGCACATAATTCAGTACAAGATTGCCATATTCGCTTCAGGCATATGCTTGGCAGATGTGGTGTAACGCATATGGATTTGTCCGAACGCAGTGACGCCTCCTTGAGTAACTGAACCGAACTGAAACGTGATGTCAGATACCTTCAGGTCTTCTGGAGAACAGCTCCTTCGAGTCCCCAAAGTCTCTTCAGAGACATTCGGTCAAAGGGCTTTTCAGTATCAAGCACCGTCTGTATGGAATTATCTTCCTCTGGATCTCCGGCACTGATCAATTCTGTACTCTTTCAAAAGAAGACTTAAAATCCACCTGTTCAAAATGGCTTTTAGATGTGACGAAGCATAGGTCTTTGTCTCTTCCCACCCTCTGCACTCCCTTTGTGTCCGGTGGTGAGTGTGCTTGTGGGTTGGTGTTTGCTCTCCCTCTGTGTGTGTGTGTGTGTGTGTGTGTGTGTGTGTGTGTGTGTGTGTGTGTGTGTGTGTGTGTGTGTGTGTGTGTGTGTGTGTGTGTGTGTGTGTGTGTGTGTGTGTGTGTGTGTGTGTGTGTGTGTGATACCTTGTTATGGTTTAAATGGCAAATAACTTTGATTCTGATTCTGATTCTGATTCTCAGACAATCGCGGACAACAGTCACTGTGGGCACTAATGGGACATCAGCTCTCACATTGCTCAACGACACCTTTGCAATATCTGATGCTGTTACGCATGCGCGGGTATGTCTGTGCAGAGGTGGAGGGAGGAGTGGGGGGTGGGTGGGTATGGGGTATTTTTTATATCCAATTTATTCGTGTTTGTTCTTATTACGCGTATGTGTTTACGCACGTCGTGAGTCCATGTAATGATAACTGTATTTTGGTTGTCTCTTTATCTGTGCATATATAACTGTATTTTGGTAGTCTCTTTATCTGTGCATATCTCTGTATCTATGCATGTGTGTGTGCGTCTGTGGTAAATCTTAACAAAGTTCATGTTCTCTGTCGATATCAAATTTAGCGAATCAAAAAAGAACAACAAAAAACCACGCCATCAGTTCTTTCCACACATTTCATTCATAATGACAATGGACATCTGGGAACACACACACACACACACACACACACACACACACACACACACACACACACACACACACACGGCAGTCATGTGGAGAGAAACATTTGCATAATGATGGGACAACTGAACCCAAGCCTCTTTGTTTTTTTTGGTTTTGTTGCGTGAAACGGTTCCACTGCATCATGTTTCGTTCTCAGCTATCGTTGGTGTTTCATCTTGTAGGGGTCCAGTAAGCCCCAGGCCGACTACTCCATCCTGAAAAAGGCTTCCATCATTCTGGGCAGTATCGGCGGCTTTGCTGGTCTCTGCATCGGCCTTCTGTGCTTCCTTCTTTTCTGCCGACATCGACGAATGCTGCAACGACACAACAGCTGCGACAGCCAGAGCAGCTGTGACACCGACTGCCATCATGACCACAGCAGCAGCAGCAACAACAACTTCTATCACCACCACAGCAGCAGCAGCAACAACAACTTCTATCACCACCACAGCAGCAGCAGCAACAACTGTTATCACCACCACAACAGCAGCAGCAGCAGCTGCCATCACCACTACAACAGCAGCAACAACAGCCATCATCATCACCCCAGCAACGGTCACCAGCATCGCAGTTGGAACGATGACAACGGGCAGCGTCACCTCAGCAGCAACAGCCGACATCACCATGGCAACGAGAGCCGACATCACCGTAGCAACAACGGCCATATTCACCGCCACAGCAGCTACGTCGTCAGCACTGCCTCCAGACGCTCCAATGACGGCAGTGGATGGATCGTGCCAGATGTGTTGCCGGAAGGTGCTGCAGTAACAGAGCACAGCACCTCTTTGTGAACCTTCTTCTTCCTGACACCTCTCTGCTTTACACTTCCTCGGTTCTGTCCTCTGAGACAATTGGTTAATAAAACAATTTTTTCAGTCTTCGGTCTCACTGTCTGGAACTCCCTACCTGTGTCCCTGAGAGAAACTCGGTGCTTTGCAACTTAAGAACCCCACCCCCACCCCCCAAAAAGAGCTATAGATGCACACCTCTTTGAAATTCGCCTCTCATGACTCGATGCCTGAGACAGTGCCAGTGTGTGCTTGTTTCTGTTCCCTGTATAATTATATTGTTGGGGTTTTGTGAGGAGAGGGAGCCTGAATTAAAAAAAAAAATTCATTGATTGTAGTTGTGGTGTATTACTTGGGACAGTGTGATGCACGCGACAGGTTTTTAAGTGTTTTAACTCTCTCCATACGAACGGCGAAAGAGACGACGTTAACAGCGTTTCACCCCAACTACCATCATCAAAATATTGCAAGAGGAAGGCTCTTATACTGAAGAGGTGAATGTTGACAAAGAATACCACAATTCTTACGACGGAAGCTAAAGGTTGGGTCATTCAGACACCCACTGGACATCCGAGGGGTCTGTGTAGAGGAGAACAGAGGACTGGCCGTACTGAGTGAGTTAAGCCTTGTGATATAGTTTTAAGTTTTCATGATATTGGATCAGTTATCAGTATTGTGATTGTCTCCTTCTTCGTTCGTGGGCTGCAACTTACACATCCACTCGTATGTACGAGTGGGTTTTTTGTGTGTGACCGTTTTTACCCTACCATGTATAGGTAGGCTGCCATACCCCCTTGTGCACTCCCGTTATTGTTTCCATAGCTTACAGAACGCTGATATAAATTCCGGGATCTTTAACGCGTGTATTTGATGTTTTGCATGCGTAGTAATCACGCGAAGGGTGCGCAGGCATAGCAGGTTTGCACATACCACGTTGACCTGGGAGATAAAAACAAAACAAAACAACAAAAAATCAAACACCCTCTCCTCTTAACCCACCAGGTTCGCCGAAATCAGTATCAGTATCAGCAGCTCAAGGAGGCGTCACTGCGTTCGGTCAAATCCATATACGGGGGGGGGGGGGGGGGGGGGGGTCAAAAGAAACAGACTCTGGCGATGTTGCTGATCGTTTTGTATAATGGCGGAGAAGACAAATTTTCGTCAAAACATTCGAACAGCGAAATGAGATTCTATCATTAATTTTAGGTATATTGATGTTCGATATGCATTTTGAGTGATATATTGTATGCATTGTGCGGTTTTTTTTGTTTTTGTTTTGTGTGTGTGTGTGTGTGTGTGTGTGTGTGTACAGAAATTACAATTAGTGTTTGATGTTTTTGCAGGGTTATGTATGAAAGATGTTACTTTAGTATTTAAATTAATGGTCTAAACATTGATTTTTTTCATTGTACCTCGCAAATTAGCATGTTTTATTAATACGAAAAGGTGGAACATGAATGAAATTAGATTATTATCATCATTATTATTACCGTTATTATTATTATTATCGTTATCATTAGTTGTAGTTGTAAGAGGAGGAGGAGTGGGAGTAGTAGTAGTAGTACTATCAAAAAAAAAAAAAAAAAAAAAAAAAAAAAATTAATCGAGATTTTTTTTTTTTTAGTTTTTCTTTTTTCTCCCTCCACCTTACGTTTTCGTCCTTCCCTCGATATTATTTAATTTATATCCTTTTTTTAAAATACTTTTTGTAGACACAGATCTCACCCTGCCTTGGTGTGAAAAAAATAGAATACTTTCGGTGGCAGAAGTACTCTCAACTTTCCAGGACCCCCTTGTGTGTGTGTGTGTGTGTGTGTGTGTGTAGGGGTCCGAGAGGGGTGAGGCTGAGATGTTTTTGTTTCATTTTGGTTATTGCCCCTCACGTTTTTGTTCAATGTTTGTAGTCCACATATATATGGATGGCCCACTGTTAAATTTTTCACACACACACACACGCGAAAAAAAGCACACACACACACACACATACACACACAAACACGGCGAACGTTCGTGCAATTTCATGTCACGAGTTATTTATCTTTTAAGATTTGTGATTCCATTGTACTTCTAAAAAAAGATTTAAAAAAGTAAAAAAGCAAAAGAAAAAAAGCATGGACATGGTTTTGTGTAATATTAATATAAAAAAAAAATGAATAAAAAGTAACTGGCTCATATAATAATCCTTGTGTGGTATTACTTACTGCAATGAAATGGACACATATGTATTGTATTAATTACACGTTTTTAAATTTAGTTACCCAACGCCAAGCAGACACAACACACACAAACAGTACACTTAACTGGGTTCGTGGCCATGTGTCATCTACGCTATGTGTCAGTGGCGCTACGTGTCATTAGCGCTTCGACCATTGTCACTACGTTCAGTAGCACTGTGTGTAAATCGTGCTACGACCCGTTACCGCTACGTGTCGATAGCACTACTTCTCTTAGCGCTATATGTCAATAGCGCTATGGTTCTCAAAACAGCGCTACTCGATAAATGCTCTGTCAGTGTCCTTGTCTGTCTGTGTGTGGTTGAATTTCTTTATATATTAATTTTCTGCTTTATGTTGGGTTTTCTAGTCGGTATGTATCTCTTTTTTTTTTTATCAGCGGGAAGGTTAACGTCAGCACCAATTTTCACTGTTGTCGAGTCCATGTCCATCTTATTTCACCTATTTCTCCCTCTCCCATACAAACACACACGATACAACTTCAATTGTCCATAAAACATCGAAAAATGTCTTTCAGCTCCATGTATGACATAAAACATCTATACACATCTAAGAACAGATTTTTGCCAGGGATAACCCTTTTGCTGCCTTACATAAGGTTCCTTTACGAATGCTATGCGCATGTCGCACACGGTACTTCGTTTTTTTTTTTACTAGCATTCAGGCCACCATTTAAGATCTGATGGAGGGGAAAATTCTGGCCAGACCATTCTGTGTGTGCTGTCTCTTGTTGAGCAGTTCACAGGCTCATCACACCATACCTTCTGTGTGTGCTCTCTTGTTGAGCAGTTCACAGGCTCATCACACCATACCTTCTGTGTGTGCTGTCTCTTGTTGAGCAGTTCACAGGCTCATCACACCATACCTTCTGTGTGTGCTCTCTTGTTGAGCAGTTCACAGGCTCATCACACCATACCTTCTGTGTGTGCTCTCTTGTTGAGCAGTTCACAGGCTCATCACACCATACCTTCTGTGTGTGCCAACTCTTGTTGAGCAGTTCACAGGCTCATCACACCATACCTTCTGTGTGTGCTGTCTCTTGTTGAGCAGTTTACAGGCTCATCACACCAGACCATTCTGTAGGTGAAAAATGGCCTGCAGGCATCTGGTTTGTTCTTGCATGCAGCTGACATGTCTTCTTTGCTGTGCTGTGGGCACACTGTGCTTACACAGCTGGACCATCTCTCACTCTCTAACTCCAAAAGCCGACTCTGACTCAAGTTGATCACTGAACACACACCCTTTATTTTTTTTCTTGCCTTCCTCGTAAACTTCTGAGGCACTACTACAGCCAGACACACATCATGCTAATCACAATGCACACACAACAATCTGAACAGATACACACAAGAGAGGCACAGCCTTTTGTGACTCACGTGTGATTCCTACTGAATACCCTTTCATAAGAGTTAACTGTACAGAACAGAAACAAAACAATGAACATGAGGCCAAGACTTCATGACATGTGATTGCTACTTAATCTGCAACACAAAAACAAAACAAACAAAAACACATTTTAGTGATTTCTAAATTTCTGGTGAGCTATGATGTTATTTGGGAAGGTTATGAAATAACTGCAGAATGATAAATGGGCCAGAATATGTATCATTAATAAGTTTGCATTTAAAGATGTTATTCAAGAAACATCACACTCAAGGTATATATGCTATTAAAGATGTGCATTTTATTATCTTTATTTTTTAGTTGGGAGGGTGGGGGTTGGGGGGGGGGGGAGTGAGGACAACTTCTGGACATCTGCCAATACAGCGTCCATGAGGATCTGGGTTTGATTCCTGCTCGAACCCTTTCTCACAATTCTGACTGGGAAATTCAAACTGAGCTTCTATACATCCAGAAAAGATTATAAACAAAGGTACCATGTGCAGCATGCATTCGGCACTCTGAGGAAGAACCCATGGTGATGCAAGTGTCATCTCTAGCAAAATTCTGTAGAACTCCACTCTGATGGGTACACAAATTTATATGCATGCACCCAAGGCCTGACAAAGTGCGTTGGGTTATGCTGCTGGTCAGGCATCTGCCCAGCAGATGCTGTGTAACGAATATGGATTTGTACACAGTGACACCTTCTTCAGAAACAAACTGATTCCATTCCTTTAGGTTCCTGGATAAGCTATCTTACAATGAAATCCAACAGCTGGAAAAACCAGAAGGGACCAGGTCAGAAATGACGACATCAGAAAGATGGTGCTACTCCTTCCCACTGGTACACAGCACACCAATGTATAAAATGGTTCAGTCACCTTACAAGAATGCCAGTCAACCAGCCGGCCCATGAAGCCTACACCACCAAGCACTCACGCTTCAGAGCCAGAGGAAGACCAAGTCAGTGGTGGACTGACGTTTCAGACATGCTCAGTGCCCACAGCATGATGCTAATCCAGGCCTCCTATCTTTCTGCAACACCTTTCCGTAGAAGCAGTCAGATCAAGTACGGGAAGTAAGTCACAGTGAAGTCTGGCAAACAGGAGGGAGGAGGGGTCACTACTGCAGCTGCTCTCATTGTCTTTTCTTTGTGATCATTATGACCGGTTCTATGAATGTTTTCTTTAGGAGACAAAAAAAAAAAAAAAAAAAAAAATTGAAGCATTTGTATGACTTTTGCCCAGGGCATGTCTCCATCATGATGATGGCCTGACAGACTGTACAGGGAACTACCTCCCTACCCAATACGGCTTCTCTACCACTTGCTATGTATGTATGTATGTATGATAATCATCCTACAATGACAAGCAGAACAGCAGAGAAGGCAACTGCTGTCCAGACTAGTTGGGCCAGAATTTGATTATAGTGGAGAGAGTCTTGTCCGCCTTCTTGGCCAAGGGCTTCAGAAACAGTCGGCGCTGGGATGGTTCCCAAAGGCCAACTAGCCCCCAAGATCACAGTACTAGGAACCAGTGCAATCTTGCCTCACTGTTTGAAAGTCATAGTCCTTCACAAAAGACACAGCTGTAAATGAATTCCCATTGCTCTTGCAGTGAAAACACCAAAGTTGAAATTTAACAGACACACAAACACAGACAACAGAAACAGGGTTACTGCATAGACTCACTCTGTGAACACAAGTGAGTCAAAAAGTACAACAAACATCCCCAGTGATGCTAAGACATTAACTGTCAGCCATGCATACCAACATAAGAGCCATGTTCATAAAACTGATTTAATAAGACTACAAAATGCACTCATTGTCTCGCAAAGGCTGCTGTCACAATTCCTCTTTTTTGTCTGAGGTCTTTTTGAAAAATGCCACCAGATCTGCTGCTGTTCGTCCACCCTTGTAATCTGCCTTCAATGCTCCATCCCTGAAACCAAAACACACCACTCATGAAAAACAACCACTGCATTCAGACTTAAAGCCGCCATCACTAAAACCAAAACACATCACTCATTATGAAAGACAAAACAAAAGAAAAAGAAAAGAAAAAGAGAGGAGAAAGAGAAAACAGAAGAAAGTGAACCAGAGTACTGGCTTGCGTGTGCGCGCGCGTGCACGTGTGTGTGTGTGGTACACGCATCGTAAGAATCTGGAGACTGCTCCAGGACCGATGTTAAGTACATTAATTCAGATGTCCTCTGAGAACATTACTGACTTCAGTTCAGATGCATTAATTCAGATGTCCTCTGAGATTACTGATGTTAGATGTATTAGATGTCCTCTGAGAATGAAAACTGATGTTAGATGCATTAGGTGTCCTCTGAGAATGAAAACTGATATTAGATACATAAAATGTTCTTTCAGAATGAATGCTGATGTTAGATGTATTAGCTGTCCTCTGAGAATGAAAACTGATATTAGATACATTAAATGTTCTTTCAGAATGAATTTGAACTCATCTAACTTACTCAAAATTTTGAGGTTGGGGTATCCTTCAATGCTGATTTGGTGGCATTATTTTAACATGATACTTTCAACTTAACTTACTAAAAATATTTGATGGTGGGGTTATCCTTTAATGCTCTTTTGGTGGCATCATTTAACATTATACTTTCAACCTAACTTACTCAAAATATCTGAGGGTGGCTTATCCTTTAATGCTGTTTTGGTGGTGTCATTTTAACAAGATATTTTCAACCCATGTAACTTAGAGGCTGGGGTATCCTTTAATCCTGTTGTGGTGGCGTCATTTTAACATACTTCCAACCCATCTAACTTACTCAAAATATTTGAGGGTGGGGTATCCTTTAATGCTGTATTTGCTGGCCAAATCCTTGAATTTGGTGGCGTCCACTGCTGCCAGCTTGGCACCCGGCACTTCCTCTTTCAGCTTCGTGGCAGCCGACATGTAGTCTGGCTTCATCTTCTTACAGTGGCCACACCCTGCACGCCCACAACACAACGGCAGTCAGTCGCATGAGACATGGTACTGACACAGATTCACTCTGGTTTCACACATGAGACAAGGCAATTACACTTTGTTTCACACATGAAATAATGTAATTGTGCACTCTGCTTTGTCTTCACACATGAGACAAGGTAATGACACAGACTCACTTTGTTTTCACACATGAGACAAGGTAATGACACAGACTCACTTTGTTTTCACACTTGAGACAAGGTAATTATACAGACTCACTGTGTTTTCACACATGAGACAAGATAACACACATGAGACAAGATAATTATACAGACTTTGTTTTCAAACATGTGATGATGCAATTGCACAGACTTCACACTGTTTTCACACATGAGACAAGGTAATTACACTGACTCATTTTGTCTTCATGCATGAGACAAGATAATGACAAAGACTAGCTTTATTTTCACACTCAGACGAGGTAATTACACAGACTCACTGTGTTTTCACATATGAGATGCAATTACTGACTCTGTTTTCACACACGAGACAAGGTAATGACGCAGACTCAGTTTGTTTTCACACAAGAAACAAGGTAACTATACAGATTCACTTCGTTTTCACTCATGAGACAAGGTAATCACACTGACTCACTTTGTTTTCACACTCAAGACAAGATAATTACACAGACTTTGTTTTCACACATGAGACTTGGTAATTACACAGATTCACTTTGTTTTCACACATTAGGCATGATGATCACACAGACAAGGCAATTACACAGACTCACTCCATTTTCATACATGAGGAGGAGGAAGGTGGCAGAATGGTTAAGACACTTTTCTGCCAATGTACTGTCCATGAAGGTCTGGGTTCAAATCCCAATCTCGCCCTTTCCTCCAAGTGAGACAGGAAAATCAGACTGACAGTCTAGTCATTTGGATGAAACAATAAATTGAAGTCCCACGTGCAGCACGTACTTGGCACACTGAAAAAAAAAAAAAAAAACAACAGCAAAAAACCCAATGGTAATGAAAGCTCTGTCCTTCGGCAAAATTACGTAGAAGAAATCCCCTCTATACACAAATATACATTTGTGCACCCAAGGCCTGACTGTGTTGGGTTATGCTACTGGCCAGGCATCTGCCTAGCAGATGTGGTGTAGCGTAAACTGGTTTGTCTTAACAGTCAGACCTCCTTGAGAAACCAAAATTGAAAACCAGGAAAAACATAAGCAAACACCCCAGTCACGAGTCAAAAACAATCAAAAGGGTTCACCATATTTTGCAGGGGACAGATTTTCACTGGGGGACAAATTTTAACGCAAACACTGTGTGTGAGGTGAACAAGACAGCAGGCTAAAAGATTGCACTTACAGGGAGCGTAAAACATGACCAGCGTTTTCTTGTTGGTGCTGATGAAGTCACTAAAGGTTGTGTCTGTCAGGTGGTGGACATCAGACACAATATCTGACCACTCAGGTTCTGGAGGGGGTTTGGTTGGTGGAGCATCTGGACTGAAAATAAAACATACTATGTTGTTAATATTTTTCTGGGTCAGATCAGAGCAGCGTTCAGCCCCACGTTTTCAGGAAAGGGAAGAGAAACAGGAATAAAAGAGCTCCTAAATTTTTTTTTTTTTTTTATCCACATAGCTTTTATCTTTTCATGCTATCATGATGTAAGTCTGTGAAACTGGCACACATTTTCACACATGTATTGATACACAAACTCACACACATACACACACAGAGGCTCACATGCACACATATGGATATACATGCTCACACATTTGGACATCCATGCTCACACTCATGTGAACACACATGCTCACATATGCACTGTTGTGACAAAAGAATAATGCAATACAATATCAATAGTTTCTCCAATGCAATGGGAATTCAGTTACAGCTTAGTCTCTGAGGACTACCACTCTCAAACTAGAAGGCAAACATTGCACTGGCTCTTTGAGATGCAACCTTGTGTCTCGTTACACAGCTATACCAGAATAACTTTGTTTTCTTAACTGACGTTAGCAGATTGAACCTTCTTAGGGATGACATATGCCAGTGAACAACTGGCCCTGTCAGGTCAATGCAGTCTTTTTTAAACACCACTGAAAGACTAGCCCTGTAAGGTCAGTCCCGTCCTTGTTAAACAGATGGTCAGAGGCTGTCAAAGAAAGAACTAGTGTCGTTAGAAACTGCCATGGTCATTTAGTCAGAGACAGGTACAACCAACAGGAGAGTGGGTCACTCTGTTCACATACATGACAGTAACAACACCAATAGAGAACAACTGGTGAAAATGAAACAAACAGTGGCAGAACTGTAAACGCCCAACTTACTTCCTCATAAATGCAATGATGTCATCAGCTGATCTGCCCCCACTGTATTCAAATGCAAACTTGCCATCTCTGCAAAACGAAACATAAGAAACATGATACAAATACACAAATAACAGCGACTCTCATAAATCATTTCAGAAAAGTCTGTAGCAACGACTTTCCTCAGCTTTTTTCAGGCAAACCAGTAATTCAGGAGGCGACATGGCAGGATCAGCTAGATGTTGGGACTTGTGATCCAGTGTTCACCAGTGACCAGAGTTCAAGGTTCTGTTTCAGCATGATGTTGTGTCCTTGGACAAGGCATTTTATTCTGATTTTCCTCACTCTACCCAAGCATGAATGGGGAACCTGACTTCGGTTGGAGAAGGTTAAAATGGCAGAAGGAGAAGACTGGGTCCTTACCTTCCTACGCTGAGCCCAGGGCACACTGGACACAGCCTGTTACTGCCAACAGGGCAGTGAATTCATCTAACCCACTGTGTCCAAGGCTCAGCGTAGGAAGGCAGTGCCTAAAACACTCCTTCCACTGTTTTAACCTTCCCCAACCAAAGCCAGGTATCCATTCACACCTGGCTGAACTGATGTAAAACTGAAGTAAACTGCCTTTCCAAAGCACACAACACCATGCCGAAACAGGGCTTCGACCCTGATCACTGGTGAAACCTGGATCACAAGTCCAGTGCCTGATTCTGCCATGGCCCCTCAATGCCAGAGTTCTTTGATTATTTTGCCTTCACAACGGATGGAAGGTTGAAGAGGTGCTTTACATTACTGGATGTAAAAGTTGAAAAAGGCACCTTACACTTAAACTGATTGTTTTCAAAGTTGCTTCTGGTTCTTGTAACAATGGCAGCTGAATTCTTTTAAAATATGATATTTGTCTTTAGAGTAAGAAGAAAAAAAAAAGCTTGTCAAAATACTACTTAGACCTGATAAGCATTTGGTCCTGAGTTTACTCAATAATAAAACGTTTCACACACACACACATAGACACACACTCTCTCTCATAAAATAAGAGATACTTACTTGAAATATTTCACTGAAACAGAAAAGAACAAAAGCAACATAAGGGGCTTATTTAAAAGATGAACAAAATAATGCCACCACTAAAAGCCAGAGATAGATGAACTGAGAAGGATAGTGTGATGTGAATGAATACTGTGTGTGCCTGTGTACATACAGAATACAGGTGGTGTAAAAAGAAATAAAACAACACACCAGAGTCAGTCATGCAATGTGTTTAAAAAAACACACCATAAAATGCTTAAATACAATAATAAGTCGTACCCATACAATAACTTAAGTAGACAAAAGATAACACACAATAATCACAGCCGTACAAGTGCAATAATCACAGTTGAAGGATAGGTATATAATAGCATACTAAAATCAAACATAGGCATATAACAACACCATATAATAGTCATCAGTATTTTGAATTAAGATGTAATATCATGCATACATACAATCTAGCATACATTCTCTGGAGTCACATAATTGATTTATAAATTACTGTACATGAACATGAGGCAGACTGGCGCAATGGCTGAGTGGTTAAAGCGTTGGACTGTCAATCTGAGGGTCCCAGGTTTGAATCTCAGTGACGGCGCCTGGTGGGTAAAGGGTGGAGATTTTTACGATCTCCCAGGTCAACATATGTACAGACCTGCTAGTGCCTGAACCCCCTTCGTGTGTATATGCAAGCAGAAGATCAAATACGCACGTTAAAGATCCTGTAATCCATGTCAGCGTTCGGTGGGTTATGGAAACAAGAACATACCCAGCATGCACACTCCCAAAAACGGAGTATGGCTGCCTACACAGCGGGGTAAAAACGGTCATACACGTAAAGGCCCACTCGTGTGCATACGAGTGAACGTGGGAGTTGCAGCCCACGAACGCAGAAGAAGAAGAAGAAGAAGAAGAAGATGAGGCAAAGCCTTCATGGCTCTTGTATCATTCCCATTGATTAAAAAAAAAAAAAAAAAAAAAAGCACTGAGGCCCCCTTCCTAACTCCCCTCCCCCTTACAAGGAGTGACGAGAGGCAAACAGCGGCTGAATCAACTTCAGAACAATGTGTGCAAGATTAATGAATCTGACTTACTTGCAGAAATCACTGGCAGACAACTCAAATAAGCTGCTACTGATCTACAGTAGCTTTTCTTGTTGAAAGAAAAATCCTTTTAAAAAAAAATCAAAAAAAAATCAGTCCACCTGTTTCAAGTCTAGTTTTTGCTTAGTGGCGACTATTTGCCAAGGGATGTTTTGGTCATGGAGGAAAAAAAAACAACAAAAAAAACCAGCATACAAACTACTGAAAGAAAGTATATTTAACTCTTAGTTCTCTGAAAGGAAAATCAACACACTATTCAATTATGACCATTCCACATGATTCTGAATGATTTTGCAATGGGAAAATGCCTACAATAATGCAGACGGAAATTTCCGTCTTGAGGCACTATATTGCGTACCAGAAGGGGATGGTTATTTCCATCCTGCTGCATTCAAGAGGTTATCATAAAGAACAACGATTTTTTGTCAAACCAGAAGTTGTATGCTGGAGTGTACAAAAATGACGCAGGGAAGCCAGTGGTAGCTACCAACCACCAGCCCGTCTGCTCTGGCCATAATCATGAAGAAAGAAGGAAACAAACGTGTCAAAACTAAAATGAATTCAGTTCAGGCTCAAGCTTACATGTTGGATATCCCCGGATCTCAAACCGGTCTCCCAGTTCCTGTTCTACAGTAGCATCCACAGCTGCCAGCGCTCCGATCTGTAAACAGACACCTGTCCCTTGTCACCCACACCCACTGACTGTTGTTCTTGTTCCTGTTGCTTTTAGTCCAGCCGACCGCACAGGGCCATACAAATGCTCAACTGTGTCAACACAAAACTGTCACATCTACCAAAAAAAAAACAACTCTAAGACAAACCCACGAAATACAATTCATGAAACAGTTTCCCAACCATTTAGCTCCTTAAGGCAAATAAGACAAGTCCATGCTAAGGACGCCAGCCATTCTGCTTAATTCATCATCCCCGATTAAAAAAATTGTAAAAAAGAAAAAAAACAACGATACTTCAAAGCCAAACAAAAAATACATAAAAAAGCCATGAAAGCAAAGAACACTGCAGAATGGGCAGCTAGTGCCCATCCCAGTGTTTACATCTCACTACCTAATCGCCAAAGCAAAACAGCACAGATAGTACATCACAGACTGCGGAAAAGAGAAAAAAGTGTCAAGGCTTGCTTGAAAAAATATAGGGGAATGGACTGGGAAGGCAGAAAAAAGAGACAACGGCGAAGGAAGAAAAAAACGTAGAAACAAAGAGAGTGATAGAAAAGAGGAAATTTCTAGCACAAAGTTTCCAGAAGGTGGGGATGCTATTTATACTGAAAGACCCCCAGTATACCCATGGGGGCCCAATGACTTATCACTCTTTATAAATCATCAAAAAACGGGGAGTAAAAGACAGAGAACAGGTGAACTAACCACTGCAATGACATCATCAAAGAAAGGAGTAGTGCTTTTTGATGCTTAAATTCTATTGTGCATGTGTTCGCTTGAGAGTCTGAATGTGTCTTGTTTTCCCTCTGTTTGCATGTATATACTTCAAAACGGCTAAAAACTTAAATCTGTTTCAAGCAGATAACAAAGAAACCCCAATAACAACAACAGCAATAACACATACATGTAAGTCAGGCATCATATATAGTGCCAGATGATTAACTGACACTACTGAATTTTTCATTCTGTTTAAATTTACACCACTTCGTTTCACACTAAGGATCTTCCAGCCCACCCAAAACCCTGTATGTAAAAACAGTGAAAAAAACAAAAGAGCAAAAAAGACACCATGTAGAAAAACACATGAGAAAAAACAACAAAAACAAACCTATGCAGAAACTGAAAATATTAAAAATACCATGTAGAAATACTTGACGATATAAAAAAAATACTACACATAAATACATAATGATATACAAAACACTATGTAGAAATACATAATGATGTATCAAAACACTATGTAGAAATGCATGATATAAACAAAAACAAAGAACACAGAAATTTATGATACAAAAAAACGTATGTAGAAACACACAATTATATATGTATATAAAACAAAAAACTATTATGTAGAAATACAAAATGATACAAAGAATACAATACAGAAATACATAACAACATAAATGATACTATGTAGAAATACATAATTTAAAGAATGCTATGTAGAAATACATAATAACATAAAAAATACTATCTACAAATATATCATGATAGTGAAAAAATATCATGCAGAAACAAATGATATAAAAATACTATGTAGAACTACATGATATAAAAAAAATACTATGTAGAAATAAATAATGATAAAAGAAAACATTATGTAGAAATATATTATGAAATAAAAACCATCATGTAGAAATACATAATGATATTAAAAATACATTATCATAAAAACAACAACAACTAACTACATAGAAACACATAAGGATACAAAAATACAAAGTAAAAATACATAATGATATAAATAATACTATGCAGAAATACATAATGATATAAAAGAAAATACAACATTGTAATACATAATGACATAAAAATACTATGTAGAAATACCTTCTCATCCGTCACAACAGTGGCAGCCTGACCAAAAGCTGGCTTCATCCTTTTACAATGACCGCACCCTGCAAAACACAGCACAATGAATATCAGTAGCACATCAAAGCACGGTGAATGGTGGTAAATCGCAGCAATGTAAATGCTGGTTCATCATATGACAAAACTGATATACTGACACAATGCACGGAACAGTGAATACTGACACAATACGCAGCACAGTGAATGCTCATACAACACAGAACAAGACATGATAATGTTCTCTGTGCTGGTAACACACAAAAAAACTAGGTTATGGAACATTTGCTGAGTGGAAAAAAAAAATCTCTTCAGTATTCTGTTCCAGCTGTACTCAGCAGACCGTTTTACCTTCACTTAGTTTAGTTTTTTGGGGATTTTCACTACTGTTTATATATACACACATTTTCATGAGAATGTTTCATCTGATATTACTTCTTCAAACTCTTTCTCTTCTCCACTTGGTGCGCATCCAGTGGGATTTCTCCACTACACAAAAGGCTGCTTCCTCATTGCAGAAGCTGATTCTTGTGTGTGACCGCTCTGTTGTCGCCTGCTCTGTTGTCGATCTTGCATTAACTCGCTCAATACGGCCAGTCCTCTCTTCTCCTCTACACAGACCCCTCGGATGTCCAGTGGGTGTCTCAATGATCCAACCTTTAGCTTCCGTCGTCAGAATTGTGGTATTCTTTGTCAACATTCACCTCTTCAGTGTAAGAGCCTTCCGCTTGCAATATTTTGATGATGGTAACTGGGGAGAAACGCTGTTAACGTCGTCTCTTTTGCCGCTCGTATGGAGAGAGTTAAACAGATACAAAGACCAGACAGCTAAGGTGCAACCAAATACACCACGCAAGCCACTGACGCTTTCCACAACATGTAAACAGCCGCACCAAATACACCACACAAGCCACTGACGCTTTCCACAACATGTAAACAGCCGCACCAAATACACCACACTAGCCACTGACCCTTTCCACAACATGTAAACAGCCGCACCAAATACACCACACAAGCCACTGACGCTTTCTACAACATGTAAACAGCCGCACCAAATACACCACACAAGCCACTGACGCTTTCCACAACATGTAAACAGCCGCACCAAATACACCACACAAGCCACTGACGCTTTCCACAACATGTAAACAGCCGCACCAAATACACCACACAAGCCACTGACGCTTTCCACAACATGTAAACAGCCGCACCAAATACACCACACTAGCCACTGACGCTTTCTACAACATGTAAACAGCCGCACCAAATACACCACACTAGCCACTGACGCTTTCTACAACATGTAAACAGCCACACCAAATACACCACACTAGCCACTGACGCTTTCTACAACATGTAAACAGCCGCACCAAATACACCACACTAGCCACTGACGCTTTCTACAACATGTAAACAGCCACACCAAATACACCACACAAGCCACTGACGCTTTCTACAACATGTAAACAGCCACACCAAATACACCACACTAGCCACTGACGCTTTCTACAACATGTAAACAGCCACACCAAATACACCACACAAGCCACTGACGCTTTCTACAACATGTAAACAGCCACACCAAATACACCACACTAGCCACTGACGCTTTCTACAACATGTAAACAGCCGCACCAAATACACCACACTAGCCACTGACGCTTTCTACAACATGTAAACAGCCACACCAAATACACCACACTAGCCACTGACGCTTTCTACAACATGTAAACAGCCACACCAAATACACCACACAAGCCACTGACGCTTTCTACAACATGTAAACAGCCACACCAAATACACCACACTAGCCACTGACGCTTTCTACAACATGTAAACAGCCACACCAAATACACCACACAAGCCACTGACGCTTTCTACAACATGTAAACAGCCACACCAAATACACCACACTAGCCACTGACGCTTTCTACAACATGTAAACAGCCGCACCAAATACACCACACTAGCCACTGACTACACCACACTAGCCACTGACGCTTTCTACAACATGTAAACAGCCACACCAAATACACCACACTAGCCACTGACGCTTTCTACAACATGTAAACAGCCACACCAAATACACCACACTAGCCACTGACGCTTTCTACAACATGTAAACAACCGCACCAAATACACCACACAAGCCACTGACGCTTTCTACAACATGTAAACAGCCGCACCAAATACACCACACAAGCCACTGACGCTTTCTACAACATGTAAACAGCCGCACCAAATACACCACACAAGCCACTGACGCTTTCTACAACATGTAAACAGCCAACACTTTCCTTGAAAAAGACAAACGACAGCAGATAGTGACTTTCCACATGTAAGGAGTGTACACTTTCCTTGAGGAAGCCAACAGCAGTAGGCAGTAACTATCCACAACATGTAAACAGTGAAGACTTTCCTTGAAAAATACAGACAGAAGACAATGACTTTCCACAACATTTTAGCGGTGAACACCTTCCTTGAAAGACAGTGACTTTCCACAACGTGTAAGCAGTGAACACCTTCCTTCAAAGACAGTGACTCTCCACAACATGTAAGCAGTGAACACCATCCTTGAAAGACAGTGACTCTCCACAACATGTAAGCTGTGAATGTTTTCCTTGAAAAACACATAAAGACACTGGTCCAGGAAACAGTGACTTTCCACAGCATGTAAGCAGTGAACACTTTCCTCAAAAGACATCAAATGACTTTCCACAACATGTAAGCAGTGAACAATTTCCTTGAATAAGACAGCCTTTCTACAACATATAAGCTGTGAATGTTTTCCTTGAAAAACACATAAAAACATTGGTCCAGGAAACAGTGACTTTCCACAACATGTAAGCAGTGAACACCTTCCCTGAAAAAGACAAAGACAGAAGGCAGCAACTTTCCACAACATGAAAGCAGTGAACACTTTCCTTGAAAAAGACAGACACAGGTCCAGAAGACAGTGACTTTCCACAACATCTAAGCTGTGAACAATTTCCTTGGAAAAGATAAAGACTTTCCACAACATGTAAGCTAAGAATGCTTTCCTTGAAAAACACATAAAGACATTGGTCCAGGAAACAGTGACCTTCCACAGCATGTAAGCAGTGAACACTTTCCCTGAAAAAGACAGACACAGGTCTAGAAGACAGTGACTTTCCACAACATCTAAGCTGTGAACACTTTCCTCAAAAGACATCAAATGACTTTCCACAACATGTAAGCAGTGAACAATTTCCTTGAAAAAGACTTTCTACAACATGTAAGCTATGAATGCTTTCCTTGAAAAACACACAAAGACACTGGTCCAGGAAACAGTGACTTTCCACAGCATGTAAGCAGTGAACACTTGGTCCAGAAAACAGTGACTTTCCACAGCATGTAAGCAGTGTATATTTTCCTTATACTTACGGATACTTTTCCTTGAAAAAGCCAACAGCAGAAGACTGTGACTTTCCACAACATGTAAGCAGTGAACATTTTCCTTAAAAAAACAACAACAAACAATCAGACAGACAGACGACCATGACTTACAGGAAGCATAAAACATGACCAGCACAAAGCCTCAACAACAGAAGACAGTGACTTTACACAACATGTAAGCAGTGAACACTTTCCTTGAAAAAAAGACAAAGACAGACAGACGACAGTGACTTACAGGGCGCATAAAACATGACCAGCACAGAGCCCTTGCTGAGCACAAAACTGTCGAAGGTGTCCTTGGTCAGAAAGCCAATCACGTCCTTCCCTGCAATGTCAGCCCAGTCCTCTTCAGGCTTGGCTGGGGGTGAGGTGGTGGGGGGAGATGGGGATGGACTGAGAGGGTCACGCATGAAGTTCACAAAGTCGTTTTCCTGAAAACCATCAGTGCTCGTTTTAGTCTGCCATGATTCTTTTTCTTCTTCTTCGTATGTGGGCTGCAACTGCCACATTCACTCATATGTAAACAAGTGGGCTTCTACGTGTATGACCGTTTTCACCCCGCCATACAGGCAGCCATACTCCATTTTCGGGGGTGTGCATGCTGGGTATGTTCTTGTTTCCATAACCCACTGAATGCTTGATTGATCTGATTGATATGGATACTTATATAGTGCCTATCCTCTGTCGGAGACCAAGCTCTAAGCGCCTTACAAACATGGGGTCATTTGCACAACATGCTGCCTACCTGGGTAGAGCCATCTGACGGCTGCCACTGGGCGCTCATCATTCGTTTCCTGTGTCATTCAATCAGATTTCAGGCACACAGACATACACAATCAGACAGACATGTATGACTGTTTTGGTCATTTATCCCACCATGTAGGCAGCCATTCTCCATTTTTGTGAAAGTGGGAGTCACAGCTCACAAATGAAGAAGGAGTTATTTTGACTCCAATGCACCACTACGGAATACCAACTAAATTCACTGCAACTGCCCAGTAGCTGTAAGACAACTCTACATGCCAGGTTATTCAAACCCGCAAGCTGACAGATCTGTTTGAGTTAAGGACAGGCATGAGACAAGGCTACCTCTTGTGACCAATGATCTTCCTGCTGCTTGGCAACTGGGTCATGACAAAGACTTTACACAAGTGAGCCATTTACTAGACAATGTGCTGTATACTGCAAGATAAAATTTGAACATGGAATCACACAATGATCTGTTTCTGACCCTGTTCTTTTCAAACAGTATACTGCTCCCTATGCTGAAATTATCAATCACCCCAATGACACTTAAGAAAAGCGATGTGCATGAAAGTCTGCCCTCTCTCTTATTAGAAACATCCAACTACTTGCTGGAATTGTAGAACTTTTGTGACAAATAATAAATTACAACAGAGTGCTGACAAAAATGACTGAAGCAATGCTCATAGGAACCAATAAAAACTTTCTTCTATTACAATTGTCTCAATCAAACTTGGCAACACATCCATCCTCTTTCCAACATTGGTGTTGTCCTTGACAACAAGAACCTTAATGTTGTCCTTGACACCAAGCCAAAAACCTTGGTTATGTCCCCAACAACAAGAACCTTGGTGATGTTCTTAACCAAAAGACACAAGCCTTGGTTTTGTCCTTAACAATAGGCTGTCCATGATAATGTATCAGTCTGACTCACACATCCCACTTCTGTCAACTCTCTTTTGTCTAGTCCGACTGCTTCATTCAATCACTCCCTTCAGCACACACGTTACTGCTGCTCACCATGTCATCCAAAAGAAAAGATCTGAGCAAATCACTCCCTTCTTTTAATTTCTCCACTGGCTCCCTGTCTTGCACAGAATAAAGCACAGCTCCTCCCCATCTGGCCTTAAACCTCATCTTTTTCCAAAGTATCCACAACCCCACATCTCCCTAAATTCTGAATATAATTTTCATATCGATTTTGAAGTGCATTTAAAAGTTTTGTCTTTTTCTTTTCTTTAGTTTCATCCCTCTGGATTATGCATGTATGTCTGTAATACTGGTGTGTGAGCACTTACATTTAACTTTGCTCATGATTCAATGCTATTCAATGTTTTCCTGTGGTGTTTTGTACTTGGTTTATTACTGTAACTATGGATTTTCCTCAGTGATGAGCCTTACCTCTCTGCCTCCCATGTACTTCTGGGAGTTCTTGTTGTAGTTGAAGTACTTGAAGGTGGGGTACCCGGTGACGTCGTGTGCAGCACAGATCCCCTGCTGTGTGGTGCAGTCCACAGCCCCAAACATCACCTGCACCACAGCCAGGTAGACACAGTCAGGTAGATACAACCAGGTACTCACTTCTTCAGTCCTATTGTCATGACCTCTTTATGTTTTATTTTATTTTATTTTATTTCATTTTTAGTTTGCTGCTCCTTCATCTTCACGATTTCAGTGGCATTACTCTCACGCTGCTCATTCCCAGCCTTCCTTACACAGCCACACCTGGGTTATGTCTCAGGCCTCAGTGCCGGCAGTCCACAGGGAACTTTCAATGTTTAGGTCACCATGAGGCCACACACCAGAGGAGGCCCTGCATTGCTGCGTAGTCACTTTGGTGGTGTTGATTAGTGCCTTAATATACACAGGACACCAACTACTAAGCCCCCTACTGATGACAATAATTGCTTAGTAATGGAGCCAGACTGAGAAAGCTTTCCCTTCAGAGTGGAGACCGCCACCACGTCCCTCTAATTATAGTCCCCCATAAATACGTTGACACTGAAGACCTTTGACTTGACTCAACCCAAGCACAGAAGTGGAGGGGGATCCAATCTGTGGTCACCATGAGAGTTAGGCATGAAAGGCCACAGGATTGAGGACCAAATTTGATAATGAATGACGATGATGATGATGATGATGATGATGATGTTGCTATGGAGGTCCAATTTTGGTTTGGGACATGACATGGCTGTGCTCTACGCACCCTTTCACATGATATCCTGGCATTAACCAGGCCCGAGAGATACAGACACTTGCAGTGTTGGTCAGGAAATCTGAGCAACGCATGCCTCTTTCAACACTGATTAGTGTCACATGGCTTGGCATGTTGTCAATGAATGCATGTGTTATCAAAGACACAGGTATAAAGAAGAAAAAGTGAAAAAGCAGAAAAGGATGAGTAAAGCAATAAATAAAAGCAAAGCCAAGAAGATCACAAATTTAACAACAGTGCCCCACCAGCATTGTTTTTGTGCACAAATTAACTGTTCATTCATGAAGTAGCTTAATAACTATCCAGCAGTATATCTGAGAAAAGAAGAAAACAAATGAATTTGTCAGTGGCTGTAAGTAATTACCAAAGCAAAGCCCCAAGATATCTAATGCCAGCAAAGTCATTTTTAGGAGGTGCCGTGGTCCAATTCCCTGTTTCAGTAAGGTGCTGTGCCCTTGGGAAAGGCACTTTACTCCTGTTTTCCTCACTCCATCCAGAGGCCAGTCAGTACCGGACTTTGGACTGGGAAGGTTAGAGACTCAAACAGCATAAGGAGAGAATTGGGTCCTGCCTTCCTATGCCAAGCCCCGTACACAGTGGATATGTCTTCACCAGCCTGATGGCTGTAAAAGGCTAGGAGACCCTTAACCTTTATCATATCTTCAAACGATAAAACTGGACCAAACACTCACAATAATGACAATAGGAAGCCAAAATTTTAACAATACGCAAGCAAATGTGTGAGCACAGAGAATCTGTATGCACAATGCAATGACAATTTATACAGATGGGGTGGGTACCTTTCCATCATCATGAAAATAAACAGATTTTTCACTTGGCTGAAACAGTTGGGTTTTTTTTGTTTTTTTTGACTGGCTTGGCACAAACAGTACAACCTTTCTCTTTCTCCCAACCAACAGTCCAACTTTTCTCTTTCTACCAAACAAAAGTACCTTTCCCTCTCTCCCAACCAAAAACACAACCTTTCCCTCTCTCCCAACCAACAACACAACCTTTCCCTCTCTCACACCTAACAGTTCGACCTTTTTCTCATAACCATCAGTACAAGTTTTCCCTTTCTCCCATCCAGCAATGCAACCTATCTCTTAACCAACAGTTCAACCTTTCCCTCTCTGCCAACCAACAGTACAACCCTTCCCTCTCTGCCAACCAGCAGTACAACCTTTCCCTCTCTCCCAACCAACAGTACAACCTTTCCCTCTCTGCCAACCAACTATACAACGTCTCCCTCTCTCCCAACAAGCAGTACAACTTTTCCCTCTCTGCCAACCAACAGTACAACCTTTCCCTCTCTCCCAACAAGCAGTACAACTTTTCCCTCTCTGCCAACCAACAGGACAACTTTTCCCTCTCTGCCAACCAGTACAACTTTTCTCTCTCTGCCAACCAAATAATCTGGGGCCATCACTCACCTTTCCATCCTCTTTGAACTTTGCAGCAGCTGCCATAAATTCAGGCTTGGCTTTTTTGCAGTGGCCACACCCTACACACACACACAGGTAACAATCCTATCACACACACACACACACACAGGTAAGAATCTTATCACACAGAGAGAAGTAACAATCTGATCACACACAGAGGATTTTTACAGACTTCTCAAGCTTTGTACTGACACTGATTCTATGTGTACAGGCCAAATGTGTTCACAAAAAGCAAAGTAGGAAAGAGTTGGGTTGTCCTTTTTTGTGCATACAAAACACTGACACTGTGGAAACAGGTGCATTTGAACAGAATCCCAAAGTTAGCAAAAGAACCAATTCCTGTATTCATATAACAAGCATAAAGCAGCAAGAAAACCTAAACCAAAAAACAATTAACTGAAAACAGATACAACCACTACGGGAAAATGATACTAAAACCTATAAACTTGCTAAAACACATATCAGATCACAATGGCAAGTTTCTAAGTCTCTTGAAATTAACAGAAAAGCTGGAGTTTGCGATTCAGATTATTTGTTTATAATCAGATCACAACCCCTCATGAAGTGGTTTGTGCGATCACCAAAGGACTCAATGATGCACACAAAAGTGAGCGCAAGGACAATCCACACTAACATTCACACAAACACATAAATATTCAAAAGTTCAAACATAAACACACACAAATGACACATAGACACAAACATTAAGCAGATGCATTTCTTTATCCTGCTGACATACAAAATACAGAATGGGCTGACACTGAAGAAGTGAAACTGCCATGACAGTACTACACATCCATAGGAATACCAAAAGCAGTATCTGTAGAGAAGAGAACAAAATCTACAAACAACTGACACTCCAATGGCTGTTGTCTTTTGTCTGTTCTGTGTAGTTTGGGTTGCACACGCCAATGGTGACAATGAGGTTAGGTTTGTTTGTGGTGATGGTGGGCTGACATGACTGGGTGAAAAATGTGCTCCTTCAGCTGGGAGTGAAAGTGAAAATGTAATAATATAGAAATAAAATAAATTTCATTTGGAACAACAATAATTTTTTTTTAAAGTTAACCCAGGGAAGGCAGGAAAAAACAAACAAACCCCAAACATAAAGATAAAAACAACAACATGAAGCCGACATCTGTTAACAATCAAAAACAATTCTTTTATTTCATTTTTTATTTTCCAGTTACAATGATAATCCACAATGATCATCACAACCTCATTTGTCAAAGATGTGTAAACAATACTACTTATAATAAATGTATAATATGGCACTCTGAATAATAACAATACATTTATATAGCACTTTCAATTACCTATAAATGCTTTACACTATGTCAGTCAGACACAAATTACAACACACACACACACACAAATACACACACTGACACATACATACACACATACACCCATCAAAGAAACAAATATTCAATAAGAATACAGATTATGGAATGGAGTACCTTAATTATGCAGAGACTTAAAAGGAAAGTGTTCAGATGTATTTTCACCTGTTAAACTGCCTATGTGATGAGCTGATCTGACAAACTATATCTGCAGCCAGACTGCCTTCATCATGGCTTAACTCGTTATCAGGTTTTCTGGAGATTTCCCTCAGCCAGAAGGAGCAATAGTGTCAAAACTGTTATCCAACACAGAGGAAGATAAGCGGAAGGTGGCAGAATGGTTAAGACGCTGACGGGCGCAATAGCCGAGTGGTTAAAGCGTTGGACTGTCAATCTGAGGGTCCCGGGTTCGAATCACGGTGACGGCGCCTGGTGGGTAAAGGGTGGAGATTTTTACGATCTCCCAGGTCAACATATATGCAGACCTGCTAGTGCCAGAACCCCCTTCGTGTGTATATGCAAGCAGAAGATCAAATACGCACGTTAAAGATCCTGTAATCCATGTCAGCGTTCCGTGGGTTATGGAAACAAGAACTTACCCAGCATGCACACCCCCGAAAACGGAGTATGGCTGCCTACATGGCGGGGTAAAAACGGTCATACACATAAAAGCCCACTCGTGTGCATACGAGTGAACGCAGAAGAAGAAGAAGAAGAAGGTTAAGACGCTCATCTGAAATATGGTGTCCGTGAGGGACAGGGTCCAATTCCTGCCCTTGCCCTTTCTCTTCAAGTTTGACTGGAAAATCTAACTGAGCATCTGACATTCAGATGAGACAAGAAACCGATGTCCTGGCTGTAGCACGCATTTGGTGCACTGGAAAAGAACCAAGAGCAACAAAAGGGTTGTCCTCTGACAAAACCCTGCAGAAGACGTCCACTCTACTGGGTACATGAATATACAGCACACATATCCAAGCTATCACCTGGCTTCATGTTAAATACCTAAAGGGATGTTTTGATGTATTTTTTCGTTAAAATTAATTTATTTCATTCTGTTTGAAGCATGTCAAGATTTCCAAGTTATCACCAGGCTTCCTGTTAGATGCCTCAATATTAAAGTGACATGACATCTTTTTCTGTTGATGTATTTATCTAATTCTGTTTGAAGCACATCCAGATATCTGTGTCCTTATGATGGGATGGACTGACAAGGGGCATAGAAGATGATGAGGGCATGGTTTAATGGAGTCACATGGTGCATGGAATACGATGAAGGCTTGATTCAATGGACACACGGTGCACAGAATATGATGAGAGCATAAAGAAAGAATGGACTCACAGGGTGCATTGAACATGAGGCCACGATTCAATGCACTCAAAAGGTGCGTAAAACATGACCAGGGCATGAGGACAGAATGGCCTCACAGGGTGCATTGAACATGAGGCCACGATTCAATGGATTCAAAAGATGCATAAAACATGACCAGGGCATGACGATAGAATTGACACACAGGGTACATAACACATGATGAGGGCATGATTCAATGGACTCACAGGGTGCATAGAACATGACCAGGGCATGATTCAATGGACTTACAGGGTGCATAGAACATGACCAGGGCATGATTCAATGGACTTACAGGTGCACAGAACATAACAAGTGCATGAAGACAGAATGGACTCACAAGGTGCATAGACCATGACAAGGGCATGATTCAATGGACTTACAGGGTGCATAGAACATGACCAGGGCATGATTCAATGGACTTACAGGTGCACAGAACATAACAAGTGCATGAAGACAGAATCGACTCACAAAGTGCACAGAACATGACAATTACATGAAGACAGAATGGACTCACAAGGTGCATAGACCATGACAAGGGCATGAAGATAGAATACTCACAAAGTGCACAGAACATGACATGGGCATAACTCAATGGACTCACAGGGTGCACAGAACAAGTGCATGAAGACAGAATCGACTCACAAGGTGCATAGACCATGACAAGTGCATGAAGACAGAATGGACTCACAGGGTGCATAACACACGATAAGGGCATGATTCAACAGACTCACAGGGTGCATAGAACATGACCAGGGCGTGCTTCCTCTTCTTCAGGGTGGGCCGGAAGTTTTCCTCGTTCAGGTGAACAATGTCGCTCTCCACCTCCTCCCAGCTGGGCTCAGGGGCTGGTGGGGGTGGTGGTTCCTTGGGACTGTCACCATCAACAGTGTCAGTCAATCAATTCACAGTGCCTACCAAGTAACCCAGAAGAAAACAGTAGAATGGCAAAGGTTCTACTAAGCAGGACGGACAAAAAAAAACAATCCGATAATGCATCCATGAAATAAAGCTGTAAGGTAAAGCAAAAAGCCTAGTTGCAATATGACTAAGTGAGGAGAATGACATTTTTCAATAACCCAAAAATGACTCTATTTAACACTGACAAAGAAAATGTATGCACTGTAATTTCAGCCTACAAGGTGCCCCTGTATAAAAGGCTCAACTCCTGAATTCAAACAAACAAGCAAAATCCTACAATAAGTGCAATCGACCAAATTAGCTACCCATGGTTGGAACAAAACTGGTATCACATGCTGTAAGCTATCTTGTAAATGCATGAACCAAATGGTGTGCAATGTAAACATGTATATGTAAATGTACAAGAGCGTATTCCCAATAATCAAATATACACTCGTATCTGGTAGTGTTTACAGAAAGCCATATAAATAACAAACATACATTACTGAAATGAAGACCATCAGTCTCACAAGGATTAGGATTCCCGAATTCTCAAAAAGCAAACAAACACAGAAACAAATAAACCAGTCAGATGAACACAAACAAAATGTACACAACTGCTTATCAGCAGAAATACTCACTCTTTCAAAAAGTCGATGATTTTGTCCTTCTCCCTTTCGTTGACATCAAAGGCAAACTCTCCATCTCTGATGGAAGTCAGAAAACACATTTTGTAACAAAAACAAATTATGTTATACATTTGCTGAAAGGTCAAATTAATGAAAGAAGTAATCTCTTGAGACTTGCAGTAATTCTCACCAGTTATCACCAGCATGCTTGTTTTGTGGGACTTTTCATAATGATATTTTCATGACTAATCAAATGCATTTTAAGGAAATTAATCCATAAAGAAAAAAACCGTAAGACAGTGTCATCGTATCAAAAGATGAAGGCACCATTCATTCAAAATCAACAGCCATTGGAATCTAGGCTGCTATCAATTGGAAGCTTTAACACCCTGTAATGGAAACATTCTAATAATTTCTGCATATTTCAAGAGAAAAAACAAATGCCCAAAACATTATACAATATTCATACTCTAAAGAGGCGCAGTGTACTATCAAAAATACACTTCAAACCAAAAATCATGACTCAACAAGTGCTGTCCACATGCACAAACTTTCAGGTCTGCACGCACATGTGGACAGGAAAATATAACAGAACCAGCTGCTTATGACAGGTGGAAAACATAATGCAGAAAGTATGTGTGTGTGCGAGCATGCATGCATAAGCACATGTGTGAGAAGGTAAAGAAGTATGTGTCCATGCACTCATTTTTATTTTTGTCCCCCCCCACCCCCCCTCCATTCTTTTTTTATTTAATAAATTTTTTGATAGATTATTAGACACTAGTAACTTGATCAAGCGAACTTCTGACTCATTCTCATTTGTTTTTGCAGGGGTGCGGTCAGACACTCACTTGAAGTATTTCAGTGTAGGGAATCCTTTGATGCTGTAGGTCTCAGCCAGTTTGCGGTGCTTGGTGGCATCCACCGCGGCCAGAACGCCGGCCACTTCCTGGTCTTTGATCAGCTGGGCAGCCTCCGTGTAGTCTGGCTTCATCTTTTTACAGTGACCACACCCTGGGTGGACAGTCAGCAGGTGTCACTATGATGATGATATGGATATTTACATAGTGCCCATCCTCAGTTGGTGACCAAGTTCTAAGCGCTTTACAAACACAGAGTCATTTGAATAACAGGCTGCCTACCTGGGTAGAGGCGACTGACAGCAGCTACTGGGCGCTCATCATTCTTTTCCTGTGTCATTCGATCAGGTTCCAGTCACACACACATATACACTAGACATCTAACATTTCACAGGTAAGACCATTTTGTTTATTTACCCTGCCATGCAGGCAGCCATACTCTGTTTTCAGGGGTGTGCATGCTGGGTATGTTCCTGTTTCCATATTCCACTGAACGCTGACATGGATTATAGGATCTTTAATATGCGTATTTGTTCTTCTATGTGCGTATGTACACATGAAGAAGGTTCAGGTACTAGCAGGTCTACACATATGCTGACTTGGGAAATCAGAAAAATCTCCACCCTTTATCCACCAGGTGCTGTCACCAAGATTCAAATCCAGGATCATCACATTGAAACTGAGTTCAACATTTTAACCACTTGGCTAATACGCCCGTCAGTAACGGTGATAAAGTTTTTTTGTATTGTCCAATAAGCATTATAACACCCTTCGGACTTCAGACTAGGGGGCGAGAAAAATACAAAACATACTTGTGAACAAATCTCATGTGAATTTGCATGATCATTTGAACTGCAGGCACAGACAAGTTCGCATGCATTCAATAAGCTAACAAATTCACTGACACAAGGTTACACTTACACAACGTCACAAACGCCAAGCTGCAACCAACCCTGTCCACTCTATTTCTCCCTCCTCCCTCCCCCTCCTCCACCCCCACTCTGCTTGATAAAATTATGTAAAGCTTGGTTTGCTCCCAATAAATGTATCACATTTCAGGAGAACATTCAAATGTAATTCAAATTACACATATTAAGTGTGTAATGTGGTTGAACTTGAAGATCACTTTATAAACAGCTGTGTCTAATACAATACTGCAAGGCAAAAACATCTGCATTCTGAAGTTCAAGTATACCTTTCTTTACTTGCTGAAGAATTGCTCTGTCAGATATATTCGTAAACTGTGTGCATGTATTTAGTGCAATGGAAATATGACAGGAATTCGCTGAAAGTATTGAAGAAATTTAGAGGGACTGCAGAATGAACAAGAAGCACTTTCGTATATGTAAATATGCATTCTGCATTATTGTTGCTACACTATCACAATGCTGAGTAGTTTAAAAATTGTTTGTATCTCTTCCTTGGGCCTGGAGGCCTGGAGATTAAAGTTTTCTTTTTGTTCCTCTTCTTCCATGTGTACAAACCCCTAGACCCTCCACCCCCCTCCATACATACAAAAGGCCGAAGGGTCCTTATTGAAACAAATTTCTAGTAAAGTTAATTGCTGTCACTGATGGTTTTGTTAGTAACAGTATGTCAGTATATGTGTGTGTGTGTGTGTCCGTGTGAATTTTGTGCATGCACATAAAAGGACGTAGAACACATGTACATGGATCTCGGGTTCCTGCATGCCCAGGGTCTACAACCATCCCTCTACCTTCGGCTTGCTTTGACTGGAAGGCCTGTAGAGAGGCCGAATCATCAAATGCATTTCAACAAACAGACCTCCTTGCAGACATATACACCAGAGGCTCATGATACAAAGCAACACAGGACTCACAGGGAGCATAGAACATGACGAGCACTGAGGGATGTTCCTTGACAAAGTCATCGAAGGTGTCGTCCTCCAAGTGGACCACCTCCGATGGCTCCTCTGCCCACTCTGCCTCCTTCTTGGGCTCCTCTGGGGGCTTGGGGCTGTGCACAAGGCAACACAACTGCTCGTAACAATGATGATTATTCATGATAATAATAATAATCATCATCATCATAATGATAATGTTACTACACAATTTTTGTGACATTCCCAGCAATGCTTTGTCATCATGATGATAATGTGTGGGAAGAACAAACTTTTTTCCCCAACTCTGGGCTCCCACTGAAGAAAAAACAACAAAACACCCTAATTTCTATGGGGATCCAGGAGCATGCCCCCCCCTGGACATTTTTCAAAATTTATACTAAAAATGGTGCAATCTGATGCAAATCCGAGCTCATATAAGAATTTTTTTTCTAAAATTACGCTTAAGTAACATACTTACCATGACCCAGTAGTGCAAACTCTGGCAGGGGTCTGACGTTCCTGTCTTGTGCAAACTACTATCCGCCTATGCGGAGAAAACTAAAGTAGCTACAGCCGATAACCTCCCGGAAGCAGGTAACCTCCCCTTTGCCCCCTGACTAGTTTACTGCCATTATCATAAATCTACAATTCATACACAGCACCTCCAATCTTACACCGACAGGGATGAAAAAGGCATTGATACATTCCAGCACTTCTCGGATTCGCATAAAAGTGGGATCTTTGCCTATTTCAAGCAAAACTTAGTGTTGACAGACAATAACATTTTGTGAAAAAAAGACAAAAAAAACATATATAAACTCCCTTCTCCCCTCTACCCCTACCTGAAACACACAGTAAATATATAGACTCGTGTCTTGTGTAAACGCAACATGTCAACCAAACAACAAGAGTCAGCAGACAATGGCACCTACTTGCCAAGCCAGGATACGATCCCATCTTTGCTGTGGTCTCCCCCATAACGATACTTCACCTTGCCCTTCCTGAAACGTCAAACAAAGACATGAGCTGGGACATCACTTCTGCAGGAAAACACACAAACATGACCCATCTCATGAGCGACGTGTGCACGCACTTATACGCTCACACGCAGAACAAAATTAAAATCTACCATCTCATGAGCGATGTATGCAACACATTTAAACCCTCACACACACTACATAACCAAAATCTAATATCATTTTCTAACAATTTACTTGCTACAAGATGACAATGATCACTGGATGCTCACAAATAAAATGGTTTAAATCTGCACTGGTAAAGTCAGGATCAAAGGAAATCAATTTATTTCCTCATTCAAACAAAAATGGAAAAGTTATGCTGCAACTGACTGACTGATTGATCTTTGTTGCTTGCAGTCACGTCGACCACAAAGTGCCATATCAGGGCTGAAAAGCCACAAATACCGATTCTATAGAACCTAGAAAAACAACCACACATACACACAAAACAAAAACAGAAAAATGGAAAAGAAAATCAGATTTGTCCATGTCAATTTCAAGTTTCAAGTTTTAATTATCCTTTCACTTCTACTGGGGTATGGAGGATTACTACAAAATAAACTTTTCATGCCCAGAACAAACACCAAATACACAACAATGTCACACATAAAAGTTAAGAAAACACAAATGTCTTTTAACTCCAAAAGTATAACTAGGCAACATTTGCAGATCTAATCATCTTACTTACAGCTAAAATGATTTTTTTGCCTCCTTTGAGCATATTACAAAAATTAAAAACCGATTTTGGAAACATATTTTTTAGGAACATATCTATTTCGTAACTGATCATAACTGGGACATTCACACACACACACACACACACACAGAGACACACACACACTCACACACACACACACTCAGTCACACACAGGACTTACTCAAAATAGTAGAGCGTGGGGAATCCGGTGATGTTGTAGAGTGCCCTCAGCCCCATCATGTGGGGTTTGTCTACGTCGATGCCCACCAGGTTGGCTCGACCCTTCACCTCACTGGCCGCCGCCGCAAAGTCCGGCTTCAGACGTTTGCAGTACCCACACCCTGCCATTCCAGATAATTTCATTTCATTTCATTGCTGATGCTTACATGGAGCCTACCTTTTGGTCAGAGGCCGAACTCGAAATGCTTTACAAACACAGTCATTTGCACAACAGCCTGCCTACTTGGGAAGACCCCAGTGACAGCTGCCTTTAGGAGCTCATCAATCGTGTCAGGCTTCAATTACAAGCACACATATCTGAGTGGATTTTTCGTCATAATTCTGCCATGGACAACCCTTTTGTTGCTGTTGATTCTTTAACATGTGCTTTGTGCATGCTTCAATCAGTACCTCCGTTTATCGCCTCATCCAAATGACATGTGTCCTGACCACTACTCAAGGTTTAGTGGATGGGGAGAAAATGCTGGGGAATGGGGGATTTGAACTTGTGCACTCAGATTTTCTCACTTCCTTGGTGGTCACACTACCACTAGGCCACCACTCTTCACCAGATACACGTCTCTTAAAAGATAAAAAATTCATTTCAAGCTTCATTCTAGTCTAGATGTGTCATGAAACTATTCATTTAGAACAATTCATTTCATAAACTCACCATACTCTCTTGATATGGATAACAGAAAATACTGATATGGAATGAACCATTTCCATCTTAGACAAGCAGTTCTCTTCTCAAATGAAGGAACCATTTCCAGCATATAAAACCATTTAATTGCTCAAACAAATGAACCATTTTCTGCATCTATCTATCTATCTATATAGGTATGTATATATAAACACTTCTCTTCTCAATCAACCAACCATTTCCAGCATATATTTGTATTTCTTTTTTATCACAACAGATTTCTCTGTGTGAAATTTGGGCTGCTCTCCCCAAGGAGAGCGCGTCACTATACTACAGCATCACCCATTTTTTTTGGTATTTTTTCCTGCGTGCAGTTTTATTTGTTTTTCCAATCGAAGTGGACTTTTCTTCAGAATTTTGCCAGGAACAACCCTTTTGTTGCTGTGGGTTCTTTTACGTGTGCTAAGTGATGCTGCGCACGGGACCTCGGTTTATTGTCTCATCTGAATGACTAGTGCCCAGACCACCACAAGGTCTGGTGGAGGGGGAGAAAATATCGGCGGCTGAGCCGTGATTCAAACCAGCGCACTCAGATTCTCTCGCTTCCAAGGCGGACCCATTACCTCTAGGCCATCACTCCACATGTATATATAAATGCTTCTCAAATCAATGAATCATTTCCAGCACATGCAAACAATTCTCTTCTTCACGTTTGGCTTTGCCATGGTCACAGACCTCAATGAGTAACACCACCATCAAGTAAGTTTCAGTTTCTCAAGAAGCCATCACTGCGTTCAGACAAATCCATACATGCTACACCATACCTGCTAGGCAATGTGCCGAATAGCAGCATAACCCAACATGCTAGTTGGGCCTTGAGCGCATGCATATATACGTATTCCCATCATAGTGGATTTCTTCTACAGAATTTGGCTAGAGGACAACACTTTTGTTGCCATGGGTTCTTTTTCAGGGCGCCAAGTGTATGCTGCAAATATGACCTCTATTTGTTATGCCATCTGAATGACAAGACACTCAGATTTATTTTCCAGTCAAACTTCAGAGAAAGGGCAACAAGGAGGTGGGGGTGGGGGGGGGGGGGAATCACACCCAGACGATCACAGACACTGTATTAGCAGATACATGTCTTAACCATTCTGCCACCTTCATCCTAATAAATAACCTCTAGCTGGGTCACGGTTAAGTATGTGTAATTAAATAACCTCTTGACTAGCAACATTTCTGGAGGTCAGCTGTATTTCAAATGTTGAAGAAAAAAAAAAAGCTGTGTCATTACTATGTACACGAAAACTACTGTAGCTTCTATATTTGTGGGAAGTTACGCATGAAATGAAATACACGCTGGTTCATGATGGTAAGTTCTACTTTCACATGGAAATAAAAGAGACCAGCTCTGTGATTTGTTGAGCATTTATTAAAATTATTACTTGCTTACTTATAACCCTTGTACACATCCGTAGTAACGTTCACCATATAAATGATTGCAGAGTCCAAGAGAACAGGACAGTGCCAGATCTAGCAGGTGTGTGTGCTGTGTATGTACTCACATGGTGCATAGAACATGACCAGAGCGGCTGACTTATCCTTCTTCAGCAGTTTGGTCAGACCCTGAAGACAGAGGACAGTGCAAAGTTAATTACAATAATACTACTTATCATCATAATAACGATGTGAATCAATACAGCACATTCTCTAAATAGGGCCCTGGGCGGCTTACAAAAACAGGTAAACAGACACACACACACATAAACACACAGAAGAACACATACACACACACAACCAAGCACAAACACACACACAAGCACACACATACGCGTGTTCCTCCCCCACCTCTCACATACTCACACACACACAAATGCACACACAACAACATGAAATGAGAACAAACACACACAAAATACTTTATATAAAAGTAATGAAAATTTAAATCGCTTTATTTTCTGGGATGAAATGGTACTTCAGTGTTTGCAAATGTACTGGAAATAACCACCAAAAACGATTGGAAATAACAACCAAAACGATTATGTTGTTTCCTTCCACTATCATATACAAATGAATTATTTATTGGACACTGCCTAACCTGGCCACCAGCCTATATATTCGTTTGCAATGTCTCCATCCACAACTTTCCACACCATTTCTTTGGTTACAATCTCTCCATCCACAACTTTCCACATATTTTTTTTTGTTTCCAGTCTCTCCATCCATAACTTTCCACATCAATTCTTTGTTTGCAATCTCTCTCCATCCACAACTTTCCACATCAATTCTTTGCAATCTCTCTCCATCCACAACTTTCCACATCATTTCTTTGCAATCTCTCTCCATCCACAACTTTCCACATCATTTCTTTGTTTGAAATCTCTTCATCCACAACTTTCCACATCAATTCTTTGTTTGAAATCTCTCCATCCACAACTTTCCACATCAATTCTTTGTTTGCAATCTCCTCATCCACAACTTTCCACATCAATTCTTTGTTTGCTATCTCCTCATCCACAACTTTCCACATCTTTTTTTTTTCTTTGCAGTCTTTCCATCCACAACTTTCTACAACAATTCTTTGCAATCTCTCTCCATCCATAACTTTCCACATCAATTCTTTGTTTACAATCTCTCCATTCAAAACTTTCCAGTATTTTCTTTGTTTGCAATCTTTCCATCCATAATTTTCTACGTAATCGTGGGTTTTTTTTTAGCCAAAACTATCTCTCCATCCACAAGTTTCCATACCATTTCTCTGTTTCCAATCTCTCCATCCACACCTTTCCAAACCATTTCTCTGTTTCCAATCTCTCATCCACAACCTACCACATCATTTCTTTGTTTGCAATCTTTCCATCCATAGTTTTCTTCATAATGTTTTTCTCAACCAAAACTATCTCACCAAATATCTACTCTTTACCTCAGAAACTCAGTGATTGCTACACCAAAGATGCTTTTTGACTTTGGCGATAGTATCGTACTATTTCTTTGTCACAACTGAGTTCTCAGTGTGAAATTCAGGCTGCTCTCCCCTGGGAGAGTGCATCGCTACAGTGACAGTACCGCCCACATAATAACTAAAAAAAAAAAAAAAAAAAAAAAAAAAAAAAAAAAAAAAAAAAAAACTGCCTGAAAGTATTTTTCTTACAAAAGTGGATTTGTCTGCATAATTTGACACGGATAACTCTTTGATCAATCACAAAGCTTTTAAAAGCTGCTTGCTTCCAACTGCACTTTGCAACTGCAACTCTTTCTTCAAAAGCATGTCTACAACTGCAAACTTTTAGTAAAAACTTCAAAACAAATGGTTAGTAAATTTGAAAAATCACAAAAAAAGGCTATAAATCAGAAGTAAATCAAATTTTCCACAAAATTTCTTAAGTGCATGTAGACTGATTTGCAGGCATCAATCTGTGTGCTAGTCATTTAGTGATTGACCACAATGGTCACTATAAATATTCATCTGCAAAATAGCAGTTATGTTATGAATTGAGGCCCCAAAGTTGGCAAAATGAGTAAGGACAGATGTAATTTGTGCTAAACCATCGGAAACTGGCCAAGTGACTCTCTGATGACCAAACCACAGTTCTCCCTATGGAATCAAGGTCATGCAGGTACACTGGATATTCGGACAATATTTGTGGAACTAAGCAATAGTAAGAAAAAGAAGGAATATGTTAAAATTTTATGACTTGAATTACAAGTAAGATTTTCGTGAAATTTCATACAAATATTTAGATATGTACACGCAATGCTCTACAGCATGTCAGACTGTGCCTGGTCATCTTGCCAGCTGACCGGAGGTCAGGTACCTATATGTACCTATGCAAATACAGGTATGTAACTAAATTAGTTCAGAAAGGAGAAAGAAAACAATAGTGAAAGAGTACAAGGCACTATGGAAGATAGTAAGATGACCAGGAACAATTATCATGACCATATGATGGCTCTGCTGCTGACCACTGGGTGTGAAAGGTCACTGAAATTTCAATGAATATTTTGGGTCGGGCAAGAGTGAGCTGAAAGAGGTGTTATCAAAAAACAAAACACAAAAACAACAACAAAAACTATCACTCATTTTGCCATAAAAATTGGCAGGAATATATAAACTTGATAAAACTTGTTTTTTTGTTGTCATTTCTTCTGACTGACCACTACCTCCAGTCACATGATTTTACCTGAAAAACGCACAGGCGCCTACTTGATCTGAAGAAAAACAGACAAAACTGTCACAAATAAAGGTGAAATACCCCACTCACCCCACTTGCAGAAAGTCTCTGGGAGGGGTGTGTGGGGTATTCAAGAAATCCAAGGAACAGATCACATTGGTGAGTACTCCAAGGGCACACACACACACACACACACACACACACACACACACAGAGTATGATCCATGCGAATTTGACTTTCTGCTTTCACTAGCACAATCAGAACGTGCAGAGTCAGCATTAGCCATTTTCCAAGTTTGTTGATACAAAACAATGTCAGAAATAAATTCTCTCTACTTGCAAATGCCACTTTGTATTTTATGACAACCGCTTTTGGAATCTTTCATGCCACTCGACTGAGTAGACCCGATAATTAATGAAATGCACATGCTGCAATACTCTTGTCGATTCCAACCCCAGCGGGCTAGGGGCCCCCAAAATAAACAAAATACAAAATTATGCAAAACAGGCATGCATGCAAAACCAAAAAAAAGGCCGGTGGGCAATTCACACATCCCAGGCACAAAAAATCAATTGCATAGTAAGAGAATGCCCAATCATCGTGTCCAGAGAGACAAAATGTATTCAAGACTTTCCAGAAAAAAATGTGCATGAAATAATGAGCAGACCAGCAAGACAGAAAGAAAGAAAGAGACAGCAGAAAGAAAAGGACAAGAAAAGAAAAGAAAAAAGCAACCTGACTGAAAGCAGTAAAATGAGAGGAAATTCAACCACAGCGTTTCCAGAAGGTTAGGTGGGATATGATATCTGCTAAGTGCTATAGTTCCAGTCAGGCACAGGAAAGTAAATACAGCGAGCAACAAATCTCACATCCTCTGTGTCGATGTGGACGACGTCGGTGGCAGTTGGATCCTCATCCCATGGAATGTCTCCAGTCGGATCCATCAGGAAGTTCACCATGGACTGAAACATGGGCAGTCAGCTGTGACGACTTCTTTGTTCATGGGCTGCAACTCCCATGTTCAACTGTATGTACATGAGTGGGCTTTTACACGTATGACCGTTTTTATCTCACCATTGCATGCAGCCATACTCCATTTTCAGGGGTGTGCATGCTGGGTATGTTCTTGTTTCCATAAACCACTGAACGTTGACATGGATTACAGTAACTCTAACAAGCGTATTTGATCTTCTGTTTGTGCATGCACACGGAGGGTGTTCAGGCACTAGCAGGTCTGCACATATGCTGACCTGGGAGATCGGAAAAATCTTCACCATTTTTCCACCAGGTGCCATTACCGAGATTCGAACCCGGGACCCTCAGACTGAAAGTCCAATGCTTTAACCACTCGGCTATTGCGCCTGTCTCAGCTGTGACAATGAATACAAACTTTTGTGCATCTCTTTCTCTGTTTCAGTTTCAGCAGCTCAAGGAGGTGTCACTACGTTCAGACAAATCCATATACGCTACACCACATCTGCCAAGCAGATGCCTGACCAACAGCGTAACCCAACATGTTTAGTCAGGCCTTGAGAAAAAAAAAAGAAAAAAAAAAGGATAAATACATAAAAAACGAACTACTACTACTAATAATAATATGTATAAGGTGCAAAAACTTGATGAAGTCAACTATGAGTGTACAAAAAAAAAAAAGAAAAAAAAAAAGAAGTCAACTTCAAGTTGACTAGACAGTTCACCGCCATATGTGACTGAAGTCACAGTGAGGGGTCAGTTTAAACGGACTGTTTTTTATGTTGCAGCAAAGCGTGACAGCTGAAGCCAACTTTCCTGCGCAACAGGAAATTGACTCACTTCCCATCTGACTGAGTTTGAGGTGAACAAGTTCATAGTGTTGTTTTGACATGAACTGTATCATGTGACTGAGATCAACAAGTCTGATATATATATATATATATATATATATATATGTCTCCAATCTGTCAATACTATTTTGTCAAAATCAATACATATCCAATGAAAACAAAGTTGTTCTTGTGCTTTTTCCACTTCACATAATGCATGCAAATATTGCTTGTATTGATATGTTTAACATCTTTGATGCATCTAAAGTAGGAAGAGGTAACAATATTGTTTGTTCTCTTTCCATGTTTCTGTCAGTCTGTTTCTCTCTCTCAATTGTTTGCCTGTAAAAAGCTCTTGAACGAAACCCCCCAAACCCCAAACACAATGGTTTATGGCGAGACTGGTCGGTACTCACTATTCATAGTTGCACTTTGCGAGCACTGTGATACTGGTTCTCATTGCAAATGATGGATCTCACTTAAATTCCCAAACAAGCACATCTCGCTTCTTTAAATCAAATGAATGAAAATACTAGTGGCAGAAGCCAAACCTTTAACTGGGCCTCTTGTATTAAAAAAAATGCCTAGACAGATACTGATTTTCTGAAGTTAGGTTAACAGGGCGGAGTCGCAGATATACAAGCTTTTATATGAATTTTCAGGCAGAGAATGGAGGACTGTTTTCAACAGGACTGATCCGGTAAATTGAATTCCAGTGATCATTTTGAAACAGATCGCTCATTAAATCACTGTTACAGCCAGAACCTTACTAAACACAGTCAACAATACACAAGCTCAAGGTAAACTTTGTAAAGTTTAGACTTGGTATAAATGATCTGAAAAATAATATATGAGATTGTGATAATGTAAAGACAGTCCTTTCTGTGATCAAAAAGAAAATGAATTTCATTTTCTGCTTCATTGTGATGTCTAGAGACCATTCAGAGAGAAATATATTTTAAAATATAGGCAGTTTAGTAGAGATCGTCATGTAGAATTGGCACAATCATTAAAAAATGAAGATGTGGATTTAAGTAGAGATGTTGCTATGTACATATTCTATGCGTTCAAGGGAAGGGAAGAACTTGAAGCAGGATTTTAAGTTCGGACAAATAACCCATATTTTCATTTCAACAAATGTGTTGTGCTTAAACTTTTGGATTATATACCCATTGTCTTTTCTTTTTTGCGATCATGTGTGTGCATGCACACATCAAATGTTTACAGGCCGGTGGTCTAACATTAACTTCTTTGAGTCCTTGAGCCTCTCTTTCTTCTCCAACCCTCTTTTTATTTTTTTCTCTTCTTCTTCTGTGTATGTAAAACTGTGTGTGTGATTTCCTCTTGTTACTCATTTTATTTCAGTATTTTTTCTCTCAATTATCACCAAAAAAAAAAAAAAAATCACATGCCAGAAATATGATTTATAATATGACATATGTGAATATTTATTGTGACAAAATAATAAACACAGATAGTTCATCATCATCATTCATGTCACGGCCACAATGAACTCATTTCCTCTGTACCACTGTGGGTGGTTCATACAAGCACAGGATGCCAAAGGGTAAGCACTGTATAAATATGCATTATTATAAAGGTATGTAGTAGAAAAACAACTTGAACAGCCGATAATAAAAACCCAATACCGAATTTTCTTTTTTAACATACGGCAATATTTTCCCAAAATTTCTGACAAGGTTGCCTTAACAATCTTGAGCATGTTATCTGGGGTAAAATCAGTTTTGGTAACCTGTAGTAATGTAACAACAGATGGAGAATGACCGCAACAGATGGAGAAGCACTCTCAAGAATCAGCTACGGATTGGTGAGGACAAACTGTCAGCTGCTGCAGCAGAAAAGCAAGCTCACAGAAAAGGGACGGCAGCCGACAGACCAGCATCAGCTTACACATGTGACCGCTGCGACAGAGACTGTCTCTCTCGCATCGGTCTCTACAGTCACAGGCGACGCTGCTTGGTCCAAGCAGACAGCCCAATTAGACATTAGGTCGGGTATACTCTATCCATGGTCAGCCATGACCGAAGGAGGCCTACTACTACTACTACTACTAGTAATGTAACAAATATACATGTCTAAAATCAGGTCATTGTATACTCAAAGTAAACAAATGCAATACACATCACCAGTTTTAGAATAAGTGGATACTCTTTTTTCTATTTTATCAAGAGCTTCTACTACTATCACTACACTTATGCACACTACTATCACCACACACACACACACCAATATGCATACTTATTTATGTATATGCATGAACACACAGACACACACATAATGACTTACATCCACACACCACAGCTACAAATACAAGACCATTGCATACTAATATAAGTAAGAAAAGAAAAATATAAATCTCACTACCTTCACAGCCAATTTTCTGTCATAATTTTTGTTGAATTCACCGTCTCTGCAGACAAAAGGTAACACATGTTACATGATAAAAAAATAAACAACAAAATGTTTTGTATTTCAATATTCATATTAATTAGTGGAGTGATGGCCTAGAGGTAACGCGTCCGCCTAGGAAGCGAGAGAATCTGAGCGCGCTGGTTCGAATCACGGCTCAGCCGCTGATATTTTCTCCCCCTCCACTAGACCTTGAGTGGTGGTCTGGACATGTAAAAGAACCCACGACAACAAAAGGGTTGTTCCTGACAAAATTCTGTAGAAAAATCCATGTCAGTAGGAAAAACAAATAAAACTGCACGCAAGAAAAATACAGAAAAATGGGTGGCGCTGTAGTATAGCGACGCGCTCTCCCTGGGGAGAGCAGCCCGAATTTCACACAGAGAAATCTGCTGTGATAAAAAGAAATACAAAATTTTTGTGTACAGCTGTTCGGTTACTGTTATCATTATAACTCTTAAATCATGATTACCATCACCATTATTGTAAGCACTTATTATTCTTCAATACAGAAAATAAACAAACACTTATTACTGTTATGGTTAACAACTATCAGCTGTTTCTTTTTCTCACCTGTACCTTCAATGGGGATTACGTACTCAGATACTAAATATGTATCAACTTCACAGTAGAAGAATTTCATCTATCTGCCACACACTTCATGTAAATATTCACAGTCAGTTTACAACTGAAATATATTGCTATTTGTTTGTAATGAGCAAATTTTTAAATCAAACACATGAACCTACTTTGCAAAGAGACAAAACAAACAAAAATAGCAAGCACATATACACACTCAAATATGTTAATGCCATGCATGTACACACGTACACACACACACGCAACCACACACACACGCACAATCATAACATTTGCATTCATACAGGTTGTGTTCATGTTTGCATGCACACACAGATGAAGCTGTTAACTTATGTACACCCCCCTAATGTATGCATCATGCACACACGCATGCATGCACACATGCAAGTACACAAACACACACACAAATCTTATCAGGAATGTACACACACACAAATACACAAAGGTTTACTCACTTGTAGTGCTTCAGCTCAAATGTTGTTGTGTATACCTTGAGCTTTTTGCACAATTTTTTATCATCTCTGCAAAAAAAAGAACAATTTTTTATAAATTTTTTTTCTTGGAAAAAGAAAAGAAAAAAAAAGAAAAAGAAAAAAAAAGAGACACACAGCTTAACTGTTGTTCACATGTGTGATTGTGTGTATGCAGGCATGCTTGCATTTGGTCCAGAAAATTCTACTGACAAGAATATTTGCCTGACAACAAGAAGCAACCAATTCTCTCAGTGTCAACATAATGAAAAGACTAGCTGTTAACAGAAACAACAGAAAAGCGATGCGTTCAGACACTTCAGGGACAGCACAAGGGTCCACTAGGGTGTGATGGTTGAATGGTTTGAGTGCTGGATTCTAAACCAAGTTTCCCCGAGTTCAGTCCCCGATTCCAGCGAACCTGGTGCATTAAGGGTGGATATTTTTCAAATCCCCTAGGTCAACAATAGACCTACTAGTGCCTGAACCCCCTTCATGTGTACATACAGATCAAATATGGATGTTAAAGATCCATGTCAGCGCTGCGTAGGTCATAGAAATGAGTCATAGAAATGAGAACATACCAAGCATGCACAACCCCCAAAAATGGAGTGTGACTGCCTACATGACAAAATAAAAAAAGAAATGATAAGTAAAAGGTTGAATGTGTGTGTGTGTGTGTGTGTGTGTGTGTGTGTGTGTGTGTGTGTGTGTGTGTGTGACAGAAGCCTGAGTAAATAATGCTGGAAATGAATGATCAGCACCAGGTGCTAGACAGGCGCTATTTAAGTATCAACAGATATGAATATATAAGTATCAATAATAATAACAATAATAACCTACCCACAGTTGACATAGGCCATGGTGGCCTTCCCTCTCATCTCTTCTGCCACTTCATTAAACAAGGCAAGAGACTTGGATGCTGCTTTCTCTGCAACACAACACAGTAAAAGAAAAAGGTAAAAGGTCCCAAAGCCTTTAATGACCATCAAGGCCTTGAATTCATGTCTAGGGATTGGCACAGGCAGGCAGACTGTCCAAATAATTGTTCAAAATGGCAAAGTAAGTAATACCTTATCCGCAAATCAAAACAAAGCAATACTAGTGCAACACAATGACAAAACCAACCTGACTGGGTGAAGATCACAAGTAGGTTGGTCCGTGTCCGTAACAGCTTCTTGAAGTCCTTGAAATCATCGACACGGATGATCAAATCTTTCTTGTTCTGCTTGGCCCCAAACCGGAAAGGAATCACACACTGTAACAAAAATAAATAATAAACATAAATAATAAAGCAAACACAAACATACACATTCCAACACACACACACACACACACACACACACACACAGAGAGTGCATACACACAATATGCACAGTGCATCTACACACATACATACACACACATACACAGAGTGCATCTACACACATACACATGCACACACACACATACATACATACAAACAGACATGTACACAAACATACACATTCCTACACACACACACACACACACACAAAGGGACACACACACACACACACACAAACGTCAGTGATTTTCACTTCAGCAGCTAATCTAGTCCTCTTTCTGACTGTATTGATCAACGAAAGGATGGTCGGGCAATAAACTTCAATGCAGACTGATCACACTTCTCTCTTCCCCTTTTCACTTTAACACTGCCACCCCCTACCCACCCCCAGCCCTGGGGAAAATGACACAGTGGAGTTTCAGTGAGACATGTCGTAGTCTAGAAATAAAACATGCCTTTTATTTTACCCTCTCAGGTGAGTGACTTGTGTGCAGAGCACGTCATCAAAGGTGTGTTTTAATTATCTTTGGCCCTGAATATTTCATCACACAGGCCAGTAGCATGTCGCTGTTCTACTTCTAGTGTTCAAGATTCAGTTTTTCAGCTCTGGAAGTTTATAACCTTTTAATTTTATTTAAAAAATGAGCCCCTGTGAGACAATTAACAGGAAAAAAAATCACGGAAAGGAAGGAAAAAACAAAATAATCAACAGACAAGGTAGTGAAAAATATGGGAATCATAAATGAAAAATCAAAGGAGGTTCTACAATCAAGAGAACACTATGTGGTGCCAGTGGTGTCTGGAATATGCTGCCAAGTCCGACTTGCATTTCTTGCAGACTGAACAGTCTTTCAAATGTGATTCTGCAAACTTGCACAAATAAAGCGCATTTTGCATTACAACTGTGGAAAGACAATGCACAAAAAAAAATGTATAACAGAAGACAGCCTGGGTGGAAAAGGACTAAAGATGCTTCATGCCAGTGTAACATCATTTGTTCTATATTTACTAATTTAGTTTCCTCTAATATCTATACTCCTTATACAATGTCTTAATCAAGTTAATGGATTATGTTGGCTGATTGGCCATTGTACTGCCGGTACTTATTTCAATTAAGTGTCTCCTTATAGTTTACTTGGAAGAGGGATGTGGGGAGGTCAAGCACAGATTTTTACTTGTGTCCAGGACAACAAAAAATTATCTGGGAATTTCTAGCCCTGGTGTGTGTGTGTGTGTGTGTGTGTGTGTGTGTTGGTTGGTCATTAACAGGTTCAGTGCCTCCAAGACATCCACTGACAACCTGCATCAATTCCTGATTTTTTCCTTCACTGGAGTTTGGTCCAATGAACACAAACAGACCCTGAATGGGTCTGGATTATAAACATGCTATCTAAATAAGCAAACCTCTGGTGGAGGACCCCTTTCTTCTCAATGATGTTTTGCTAACTGATTTACATCAAGCGTGCGTGAAAAGTGGATTTGCGTTATTTGCAAAATGGGCATCAGAAACTTTGTCCAGCAAAGATAGTGGTCCCTGTCAACAGGTTTACACAACTTTGCGTGCTGTGTAGTTGATTATGTGAGATGTATCTACCTTGTCTGATGAGTGGTTTTAACTCAAAGGTGACAACAACAGTGATGAAAGTGAAGAAAGAATAAACAAATTTGTTGTTAATCTATATATAAGAGTCTGTATTTCCTTATGGATGCTTAAAGCCTGAACCGGACTATAAATGGCGGGCGATTTGAATCAAGCCAGTTTCTCACCAGAGTCTGACACTGTGACGTCGGTGAAGGTTTATTCAAAATAAAAGCCTAATAAAGCTACGGTTTGGCTTCATTTATGGCAGAGAGCGAGATTTGCCTAGCAGCTTCCAATCTAGACCTGAATTGACTTTGGAAAGTACAAAATGTGTCAGCTACACGTAATACAAAATTTGAATGCAGAGAAAAGGGGCGCAACCGAAACCTTGCTCTCGGGAGTTAAGACTTTAAGTATTTGTTCATTTGTTTATGTTGATCTTTGTGCAAGCATTTCATATTTTTAATGTTGTTTGAACATAGCCAAAGCATACTTGTCAATATCATTCTTGTACAGACAGAGAAGTTGAATGTGATTTAGAACTCTGTTCTTTGTTCTACTTGGTAATTAAAAACCCACAGAATTGCAAAAAAAAGTTCAGCAGTACTAACTGATTTATTAGATCTGAGGTAGAATGATTTCTCTATTTTAAAATTTGGTACTGTACGGGTCAAGCCTGCTTTATTCTTTCTAACAAACTTGCCAAGCTTATCAAAAGATTGGATGAAACATGGACAAGGTATATGGAAATCAGTTTCAAAAAGGCCAATTTGATGGCTAGCCACAACATTGCCATCACTGCTGATACAACTGTCCATGGCCTGAAGCAATGAATTTTGAACAGTTCACTTTCATGGGGGTCAACATCAGCAAAAAAAGATACAAACCAGAAACTCTCTCACAGGGTAGCAAAGACAACAGTATACTGTCCAGAAGAAAACATGCATGGAAGGACAACATCTCTATGAAACACAAGATCAAGCTCAAACATGCACTGGCATATTCCATCTTCCTGTCACTAGTGAGACAAAGAACCTAATGGCAATTTGGAAATAAGATTTCAGACCACGGAAATGAGACTTTATCACAAAACACTAAACTTCAGACACACTGATTGTATTACCAATGAAAAAACTGCACCAAACCATCGGCTATTATCAAACAGCACATTACATCATATGGAGATTTGTTGACAGCTAGGAAAACTATGCTGGTATGGCCACGTAACAAGATCCTATGGCTTTGATAAAACAATACTCCATGGAACTGTTGAGGGAAGGAGATAGAGGGGAAGACAGAAAAATTGATGGATGCGTGTGAATGATTGGATGTGTGTGTGTGTGTGTGTGTGTGTGTGTGTGTGTGCGTGTGTATTTGTGTTTGTGTTTGTGTGTGTGTGTGCATGTGTGAGTGAGACATGTAAGACATGGCTTGCTTATATGTTTGTGTGCTGGTGGGCTGTATTGTGTTCATGCTGGGCATCTGTAAGATAACATATCTATGCATTTGTGTCTGTGTGTGCATGTGTGTGTGTGTGTGTGTGGGCGGGGGGGTGACTGTGTTTGAGAGAGAGGGGGGTGAGAGAAAGAAAGAGTGTGTGTGTGAGAGGGAGAATGTGTGATGTCCCTTATGAGACATAAGTGTGACAGCTGTTGTGCAAATATACTCAAGTGCCCTATTGATTATACCTTGTGGAATTTACTGTGTGTGTGTGTGTGTGTGTGTGTGTGAATATGAGTGAGTGAGTGAGTGAGTGAGTGAGTGTGTGTGTGTGTGACAGTCTGTGTGAGGGTGTCTCTGTGTGTGGATAGTGGTAGTTGGGTGTGAGTCAAGCTGTACTAATGTATACATGCCTATGCCTTGTGTTTGTGGGATTAGCATGTTTGCATATTTGTGTGCTTTTAAATGTTGTTGTTGTGTGTGCATCTCTGTATTTGAGTGTGTATTTGTTTCTTTGTGTGTGCATGTGTGTGTGCGTGCGTGTGTGTGTGTGTGTGCGCGCGCGTGCGCATGTTTGCATGTGCATACATGCATGGGTGTGCTCACATTCACTGAATGTGGCCCATTTGATTCTAACATTATCTTAACAATATATACCTTCTATTCATCTTTCATTTTTAGTTTAACTTAATCTATTTTATTTTTGTTTATTTCATCTGTTTACGGTAATCTTTGCCCATCATAAAATGTACACAAATCTTCAGTTCTGTTTATTTCTGTTTACTCTTTCTTGGACAACAGTGCTTTAAACAAATAAATGTAACAACCAGAAATCTGCCGTACACGTGGTCAAAGCGCCGACTATTGTCTGCTTACTGTACACGTGGTACGTTTTTGATAAGACCGCCCCGCTGTGTCATCTGCAACTTTCACACGTACTGTCCCGTAGCGTCGTCTGCTATGAGTATGGCATAAAACGATACATTGTCTTACAGACATAACCGTTTCTTCTTCACCTGATTTTACTAACACTGCGAGAAGGTAATCGTCTAATTACAACCGCTTTCATCAGATGACGACGCCAGAATCCCAACTTTCGGCTTGTCGACTACTTCTGATAGTTGTTTTGACTGCAGTAAAAGAACACGTATACTTCTTTCAAGTTGACTAGTTTTGTGTTCAAGCGTAACACATTCCTATGTTTTCTTGCACCTCAAGCTTGTAGATACATGTGCATATATTTCTAAAAACACTAACGTTAATTACCAAATTTAAAGCAATAATTAATGTGCATACTTTTAACATACCAGCAAAATGAAACTTGCGAACAGGAGAGCTTTCCACAGGAGCGCCATGATCCTGCCGCTTGATTCCGTCAGTATCGGAAGATGAGTTGATCAATTCAATGCGCATGCGCAACAACATGTCTTCCTGTTTGTTCCCACGGTGATGAAAGGGTCGTCTGCTTTGCTGGCGAGACGAAGAGGAACGTGACGTGGCGATCTGTTGTTTTTTGTTTTTTTTGTACACACACACGCACGCAGGCACGCACACACACACACACACACAAACACACACACACACACACACACACTTATATAAAAACAGTATACAGATCGACTACAACTATACCTACCACTACTACGACTACTACTACTACTAAAAACACTGAGAAGAATAATGACACCTATATAAATTTGTTTCTTAACTTTCCTTGTCTGTTTTTCTTTCTGTCCGTCCGCACATCAACGACACTGGCAGGCTGCGTTTTCATGTTATTTTCTACAGAAACAATCAACTGACAGCAACACTGAGACTGAGAGGGAAATATAAGACAGCTACTGGCAATATCAGTCTTCAAAGCCTTTGTCCACCGTTAAAAAGGACTGTCATGTTTATCGCTGATCCAGTTCTTCTGCTGATCAGTCGCCTTTGTGTTTTTTTGGGGGGGTTTTGTTGTTTGGTTTTGTTGTTGTTTGTTGTTGTTGTTTTTTGTTTGTTTTTGTTTTTTGTTTGTTTAGTTTTTCTTGTCTAAGAAGTCAGATCACTGACTGGCGCACGCGCGCGCATGTATGTGTGTGTGTGCGTGCGTGTGTCACGTGACAGTGTGTGTGTGTGTGTGTGTGTGTGTGTGTGTGTGTGTGTGTGTCACGTGACACGTTCGTTTATTTATATATAGTCTGTTCATCTAAGATGATGATTTTTGTCTGTCTGAAAACACATCTTTTCCAACAATAGTAATTTTCCAGTGCTGGTCTTGGTATGTATAATCTGGTTCCAAATGCATGCTTTATTGTGGAAAAGCCCGGGTGCTTGCGAGTGTCCGTGCATTCGCGTGTGTGTGCGTGACTGAATGCGTGTTGCAGGGATGTGTGTGTGTGTTTTTTTTTTTTTTTTTTTTTTTTTTAAGGGCGTCATGGGTGGGTGGTTGGTTTCCAATGTTCAGTTCCACAAGCGTATTCTGGCACGTGTGTGGGGGTGGGGGTAGAGGGTTGGAGTGGGGATGGGGGGAAGGGGGAGGTGGGAGGGGGTGCTCCGAAATGAAAAGCGCTTTGAGCAGAATTTCTGGAAAAACGCGCAATGCAAATGTCTGTTATTATTATTTTCATTATTATTATTATTATTATTATTATTATTATTGTTGTTGTTGTTGTTGTTATCATCATTGTTATTGTTGTTGTTGTTAGTTCTGTCTTGACATCAGGCAGAACTATGTTCCTAAAACCGTGCAGTATATTCCTCAGCATGATGACGTTTCCTGCCCAAACACTGACGAAGAAACTTCAGCTTTTTTGACAGGAAGGGAAACTTACAGACATGTTTAACGGTTTTGAGATAGTTCGGTTCAAGGGGATTTTTGGGGTGGTTGTGGAGGGTGGTGGTAGA
>NC_134890.1:19792107-19817107 GCF_041734735.1 Babylonia areolata
GGAGTCATTATTATCATTTTTTGTTCAAACAGAAACTTCTTTTGCTAAGCATGGAATTTTTATTTATTTTGCAAACGTTTTGGTGCAGATAGTAAAAAAGGGAAATTACTCTGTAATTAATGCTAGGGGACTTAATTTATCACAAGTAAGTCTTGAAGGCCTTGCCTCTCTTGTTTTTCTTTTTTTTTTTTTTTTTAGTGCACCAAGTGCGTGCTACACATTGGACGTCGGTTTTTCGTTTCATCCGAATGACTGCACACTCAGTTTGATCTTACAGTCAAACGTTATTTATTTAATTATCTATTTATTTATTTTTGTATTTTTGTTATTTCATTTTATTTTTTTTTATTTATTTGTTTTTTGGTTTTTTTTTCTCAAGGCCTGACTAAGCCCGTTGAAATGACGAGACCTAAATTCGAACCCAGACCCTAACGGACACTGTATTGGCAGATAAGTGTCTTAACCATTCTGCCATCTTTCTCTTTGTTGCACGAATTCTGCACAGTTAGTAAGATTGACAACATGTCGTCCGCAGGGTGTAAAGTCAGGTCGAAAAGTACCCGCAGCACTTAACACTGCGGCTTGTTAGTGTGTCAAAAGATACTAGTGGCATAGATCAAGGTGCAGTATCAGTATCAGTATCAGTAGCTCAAGGAGGCGTCACTGCGTTCGGTCCAATCCATATACGCTACACCACATCTGCCAAGCAGATGCCTGACCAGCAGCGTAACCCAACGCGCTTAGTCAGGCCTTGAGGAAAAAAAATCAACCAATAAAAAAAATATAATAATAATTTTTTTTTTAATCAGAAAAAAAAAAAATCAAAAAGTAAAAAAAATAACAACAACAACAACAAAATAAAAAGGTACAGAAATAGGAGACATAATCCACGACACAAACTCTCTGCAATGATAATATCATGAAGCTACACGAACATGCCCATATCACCTTCAATTCAATTCAATTCCAAAACACTTTATTAATCCATATGGAAATTAACGTGTGCAATCACAGGCTCGCTGCAGATACCAACATAAAAATGAGCATATGTACCATACAATACACTGAAACAAGTCAGATAAAACTCTCAGTAGCTGACTAAAACAACCCCCACACCCACACCCCCACACATGCGCACACATTAAGACAATAAAGTATTGCACAACAATGTATACCAATAGAAAATATCCAGCAAATAAAATATAAGTATTCAACCCTCACCCTCACCCCCACCCACCCACATGTTAAGACAAGGTAGTGTACAACAATGTAAAATAAAAATCCAACAAATAGATCGTATATAAATGTAAAATACACACACACACACACACACACACACACACACACACACACACACACACACACACACACAATAATAATAATAATACATTGTTATTACTATCATTATTATTATTATCGTTATTATCATATTGTTGTTGTTATCATTATTGTTATCATCATTATCATTATTGTTATTATTATCATTATTATATTGTTGTTGTTATTGTTGTTATTGTAGTTGTTGTCATTATTATCATTAACAGCAGTAGCAGTGAGAGGAAGGAGAAAGGGGGGGGGGGGGGTAAAACAAAAGATACGCTAAAGTGCTCAGCTTCGCACAGCATCAGACCGACAAGACTTGACAGTCCTCCAAACGCTCTTTTCTCATATATTATATGAAATTTAAAAGAAAACCAAAAAAAGAAGAACCCCCCCCCCCCCAACCTTTTTAATACTTTGGAACAAATTAATGAATTTCGAACAACAGACAATCTCATGTAAAAATATATAATGTATATGCGGTAAGCAAATAAATGTAAGTCATCTACTCATTCATTGTCCGAGCATAAGACAGTTACTTCCAAAAGATGTAGTTAATGACTTTTCTTCCAATATTTCATTAGCCACTGAAAAGATTTTGAATGATTATTCATTGCTTAGAATGTTTTCAGAAATTTATACTCCAGTCCAGTTGGTATCCTCCTTTGATGTATTATATTTAATACTGTTATTCATATTTACATTGTTGTAGGTTAATACCTGTTGATATGCATATACATAGTCTCCTTCCCATGACAACTCATTCAATACACACCACAACCTCTTTAGACTTTTTCTTATAATATACTTTTCCTCTGATACATAACATGAACTTTTTTTAAAATTATTTTTTTTTATTATCTTTTTTACACTAATATTCACATGCATTCCCTTTCCTTTATACACTACTTTACTCCTTTCCGTCTAAAAACACTCATAGTGAATAGACGTTAAACTGAAGAAAACACACACACACACACACACACACACACACACACACACACACACACACACACACACACACACATAATATGAGACCATCAGCTTTCTTTAGATCTATGTGATTTTTGTCAAAAATAGCGTTGTTCATTTCCCATTTAGGTATTGTGTATGATAACCGAGGGGAACTTTGATTTGGGTTTACTCCTGATGTTTTAAAAATGCCAGAGGTATAGGTACCTATGGTTATGAGGGAGTGAATAGACTGTACTGTTTTAGGGAAATGAAGATTCCATCTTTAGACTGATCTCGGCAGAATATGAATTTTAAACTGATATACTTCTCAAGACATATTTTACTGATGCAAGTTTCATCAGTTCTTCAAAGGGAAATATTTTCATTTCTTTGTACGATTCTAAAGTTGAAGCATCAACTGGAACACCAACAGCAAGCTTACATGATTTACTTTCAACACTTTGTGATGTTTTTTCAACATGTACTTTTGTGCGGATAAAAATATCTTGTGTATAGGTTTTGATTGTACATACAGTATAAGTACAGAGGTATCCTGACCCCGCTGTTGCTCGCTAACAATGTTTAATAAGTTTAGGCTTTTCTCAGCCTTTGTCAAGAGGCAATCCAAATGTATATTCCATGTCAGTTTTGATGTTGGGAATGCACCTAAGAATGTGACGACTTCTTTATGTTCAGTCACTGTCCCATCTATTTAAAAAGTAAATGATGTGTCTGGGTTCCAACCAGGATTGAAACAGAACCATGCAAGGTTTCTATGGCTGCAGAGTCCAACCAATGATTAGCTTATTCAGTTCTTTTAGATATAAACTCCTTGCGCAATTTACTGATCTGACAGGAGTGTATTTTTTCCAGTGCGAACGTCATTGATATCAGTGACAGAGAAAATGGTTTCGAATTTGGTCCTTTCATCTAGAATAATTAACTGTATTTTGGAATTTTATATTTTACAGATTCACACACCACTGATTTACCGTTTATTGTAATGTGGTGTGTGTGTGTGTGTGTGTGTGTGTGTGTGTGTGTGTGTGTGTGTGTGTGTGTGTGTGTGTTAGTTACACGAATGCAGTATGTCTTGAAGATGTGAATGTCAGCTTGCAGTATCATTATCATTGTGGGCATTACCTGGAGTGGCTTCGTGACTGGGTAGATGATGTGTCGGGTATATGGATTAGATTACTTTACTGGGTATGTGTGTCGGTTATGTGGATTAGTTTACCCACTATGACGTTTGCTTGAAACTGAAATTCAATTCTTTATACTTTCTTCAGACCATTAACTCACAATTTTCGGCTGAGCCCCTTCCTCCCCCCTCCCAACCCCCCCCCCCCCTCTCTCTTTCCCTTTCTCTCTCTCTCCGGGCTATACGTAGTTTTGCTTTGTTTCTTTGTAAAGCATTTCAATTAAGAGAAACACTTATATCCTAGATTTATTGGAGCTTGTTATGGAATATGCTGCACTGTTTGCATTAACACTTACAATGACACATACGAAACAAAAATGTGTTGTTACCCCCTGTTCATATGGGGCTATGGCCTTAACTGAATAAACCATCTTGAATCTTGAATCTCTCTCCGGGCTGCTGCATGTGAGGACCAAATGAAGCTGGTGATGAAGCATGAGAAGCAACAGTATCACCACCACAGACTGAACGATGGACACAGATACTTACTCACTTAATCCGACCGCACCAACCAGGAGAATGTGGCGGGGAGATGATTCTTCTTCTTCTTCTTCTGTGTTCGTGGGCTGCAACTCCCACATTCACTTGTATGTACACAAGTGGGTTTTTACGTGTATGACCGTTCTTATCCCCGCCATGCAGGCAGCCATACTCCGTTTTCGGGGGTGAACGCGGGGAGCTAAAGTTGACGATCTGCGGCAAGACCGGAGGCCTAGTTTCAGTTTCAGTTTCAGTAGCTCAAGGAGGCGTCACTGCGTTCGGACAAATCCATATACGCTACACCACATCTGCCAAGCAGATGCCTGACCAGCAACGTAACCCAACGCGCTAGAGGCCTAGATTATCGTCATGCTATGGGCACGAAGCATGTCTGAAACACCGTCAATCCACTGTTGATGTAGTCTTCTTTTGGCTTTGAAGCCTGAGCACTTAGTTTAAATAATCTTCAATTGTTCAACAGTACACATGATTACAATGCAAACAAAGACAAAGAAGCATCAACAAACTTTAGAGATTATACTGTGCTCACAGGTGTTGTAGGCTGGCTGGCTAACTGGTGTTCTTGATAAATGACCAATCCATTCTAAGCGTTGGTGAGCTATGTAATTGGTCATTGGTATAACACCAACCATGTTTTTGACGCCGTATTTTTCTGACCCGGCCCCATCTGGTTTTGCCATCTGATCGACGGAGACATACTCTCTCCATACGAACGGCGAAAGAGACGACGTTAACAGCGTTTCACCCCAGTTACCATCATCAAAATATTGCAAGCGGAAGGCTCTTATACTGAAGAGGTGAATGTTGACAAAGAATACCACAATTCTGACGACGGAAGCTAAAGGTTGGGTCATTCAGACACCCACTGGACATCCGAAGGGTCTGTGAAGAGGAGAAGAGAGGACTGGCCGTACTGAGTGAGTTAAAAAGTTGTGAGTTTACGCTCCAAGGCCTTTTCTCGCACCGACAGATCAGGGTGGAGGCGAAAACTAATAACTCCGTTGATCAGTTTTTTTTTTTGTTTCCAACGGTGTGCTCGGATGCTTCAAGAGGGGTGCAACTTGATAGTTGACAGGGTTTGTCATCTGGACACAGATAATGTCTTTTAAAACATAAATAGACAGATAGATTAAACATTATAATGAGGAGGATACACCATCAATAAATGAACAGATAAATAAAACATTGTAATGAGGACGGATGATCGTAGTGACCATTGACCGGAATGGTGACTACTTCCCTTTTTTTCCCTTTTTTTTTTCATGCCAGTAGCCAAATGTTGCCATCTCCCCCTTACCCCCCACCCCACACCCAACCGATGGTTCTATCATTGTATCATAGCCATGTTATATATTACTACTGTGATGACAAGAGCCATCCTTCACATTATTGCACATTGCTCACCCGCTACACTCGCACCCCATCACTCTATTCTTTTTTCACGAACACCATTACAACTCACTTGTTGATAAGTAATGCGTACAGTTTCTCTTAACTAGGTCCATTAAGTGTCATACCATCACATGCGCTAATGTTTGTGATGTGACAGCAGGTCTGGTGTTATCTGTATATATATATATATATATATATATATATATATATATGGTTGATTTTATTTATCCTCCTTCAATGTTACCCCCTTCAGTGAGATGCTTTGGCCTTTATCTGAATAAAATAAATCGTTAAAATCTCTCTCTCTCTCTCTCTCTCTCTCTCTCTCTCTCTCTCTGTGTGTGTGTGTGTGTGTGTGTGTGTGTGTGTGTGTGTGTGTGTGTGTGTGTGTGTGTTACAGAACCGACAAGGTGTTTCCGATGAAGGCTCCGACTTCACTTTCTCGCCTCCTGTGGGCAGCTGTACTGCTGGGGTCATGCCTAGCACAGAACATCTTTGGTGAGTGTGCGTCTGTTTTCCATTGTCAGAACATCTTTGGTGAGTGTGCGTCTGTTTTCCACTGTCAGAACATCTTTGGTGAGTGTGCGTCTGTGTTCCACTGTCAGAACATCTTTGGTGAGTGTGCGTCTGTTTTCCACTGTCAGAATATCTTTGGTGAGTGTGTGTCTGTTTTCCACTGTCAGAACATCTTTGGTGAATGTGCGTCTGTTTTCCACTGTCGGAAAATCTTTGGTGAGTTTGCGTATGTTTTCTATTGTCAGAATATCTTTGGTGAATGTGCGTCTGTTTTCTATTGTCAGAACATCTTTGGTGAATGTGCGTCTGTTTTCTATTGTCAGAATATCATTGATGAATGTGCGTCTGTTTTCTATTGTCAGAACATCTTTGGTGAATGTGCGTCTGTTTTCATTGTGAGAGCGTCTTTTGTGAGTTTGCGTCTGTTTTCTATTGTCAGAATATATTTGGTGAGTTTACATCTGCTTTCCACCTTCAGAACATGTTTTTACTGTTAGAACGTCTTTGGTGGTTGTGCGTCTGTTTTCCACTGTCAGAACATCTTTGTTGATCATGCGTCTGTTTTCCATTATCGGAAAATCTTTGGTGAGTGTGCGTCTGTTTTCCACTGCCAGAACATCTTTGGTGAGTTTGCGTCTGCTCTTTTCTGTCAGAATATCATTGATGAATGTGCGTCTGTTTTCATTGTTAGAACGTCTTATGTGAGTTTGCGTCTGCTTTCCAACTTTAGAGCATCTTTTGTGAGTGTGCGTCTGTTTTCCATTGTCAGAACATCTTTGTCGAGTGTGCGTCTGTTTTCCACTGTTAGATCATCTTTGTTGAGTGTGCGTCTGTTTTCCACTGTCGGAAAATCTTTGGTGAGTTTTCGTCTTGTGTCTACTTTCAGATCATCTTTGGTGGGTTTTGTATTTTTTTGTTTGTTTGTTTTTGTTTTTATCACAACAGATTTTTCTGTATGAAATTCGGGCTGCTCTCCCCAGGTAGAGCGCGTCGCTACACTACAGCGCCACCCATTTTTTGGTATTTTTTCCTGCGTGCAGTTTTATTTGTTTTTTCCTAGGGAAGTGGATTTTTCTACAGAATTTTACCAGGAACAACCCTTTTGTTGCCGTGGGTTCTTTTACGTGCGCTAAGTGCATGCTGCACACGGGACCTCGGTTTATCGTCTCATCCGAATGACTAGCGTCCAGACCACCACTCAAGGTCTAGTGGAGGGGGAAAAAATATCGGCGGCTGAGCCGTGATTCGAACCAGCGCGCTCAGATTCCTCTCGCTTTCCTAAGCAGACGCGTTACCTCTAGGCCATCACTTCAGTTTGCTTCTGTTTCCATTGTTAGAAAATCTTTGGGGCATGTGTGTCTGTTTTCCATTGTCAGAAGATCTTTGTTGAAGTGGAAGCTTGGAAAATGATGGAGGAAAACAAATACGATCGTTCTTACAATTAACAACAAACGCCCATTGTTGTTGTTTAGACGTTGGAAAGCGGAAACCGGAAGTTTCAGTCCCAATTATCTATTCATGTTGACTTTTGACCTCAATGCAAAGGAACGTAACTCCTGAGTCTTACTAGTTTTTTTTTGTTTTTGTAATTATATCACTTATCCAACAAATTTTGCTGCTGTGTGCGTCTGTTTTCCACAGTGATGAATAAAACAAGTAAAATGTTCGATTTTAACCAAAAGAATTTTCAGTCAGGTCATGAACCATAAATGACGATGATTAGTATAAAATCACTTGAAAATCAAGTTAAGTCATCTGAAATGTCATATAGGCAAAAATCTTTTCAGTTCCTTATTTTATTTTTCTTTTGAGGGGAAGACTAGTTGGAATGGGGAAGGGGATGCGAAAATACGCAAATACTTATTGTAAGATGAGTTAAGTCATTTTTGAGAGAGAGAGACAGAGAGACAGACAGAGAGACAGACAGACACACGCACACACACACACACGTACACACACACACACACACAGAAAGATGCAGACACACAGACACAGACACACACATACATAGAGAGAGAGAGAGAGAGAGAGAGAGACAGACAGACAAACAAACAGACAAGAGGGAGCCAGAGCGATAAAAGCCCAACCGGATTAGCTAAACAGAGCATGACGGTAATGTGTAGGTGTCAATGTGATGAGGGTGACTGTGACACCTGAGTGGTGATACACTGACTGTTCTGATACCCTGGCTCTGTTAACTCACTCAGTACGGCCAGTCCTCTCTTCTCCTCTACACAGACCCCTCGGATGTCCAGTGAGTGTCTGAATGACCCAACCTTTAGCTTCCGTCGTCAGAATTGTGGTATTCTTTGTCAATATTCACCTCTTCAGTATAAGAGCCTTCCGCTTGCAATATTTTGATGATGGTAATTGGGCTGAAACGCTGTTAACGTCGTCTCTTTCGCCGTTCGTATGGAGAGAGTTAACCGTGATCCAGTGCAGTGACGGCACTGTTGGCTCTCTTTGCGGTGTGATCAAGCGACAGCATTGATGATAGCCTGGCTCTGTTTACTGTGATCCAGTGACGACATTGATGGCTCTGTTTACTGTGATCCAGTGACGACATTATGGCTCTGTTTACTGTGATCCAGTGACGACATTGATGGCTCTGTTTACTGTGATCCAGTGACGGCACTTGATGTCTCTGTTTACTGTGATCCAGTGACGACATTCATGGCTCTGTTTACTGTGATCCAGTGACGACATTGATGGCTCTGTTTACTGTGATCCAGTGACGACATTGATGGCTCTGTTTACTGTGATCCAGTGACGACATTCATGGCTCTCTTTGCGGTGTGATCAAGCGACAGCATTGATGATAGCCTGGTTCTGTTTACTGTGATCCAGTGACGACATTGATGGCTCTGTTTACTGTGATCCAGTGACGACATTCATTGCTCTGTTTACTGTGATCCAGTGACGACATTGATGGCTCTGTTTACTGTGATCCAGTGATGACATTCATGGCTCTGTTTACTGTGATCCAGTAACGACATTGATGTCTCTGTTTACTGTGATCCAATGACGACATTGATGGCTCTGTTTACTGTGATCCAGTGACGACATTAATGTCTCTGTTTACTGTGATCCAGTGACGACATTAATGTCTCTGTTTACTGTGATCCAGTGACGACATTGATGGCTCTGTTTACTGTGATCCAGTGACGACATTGATGGCTCTGTTTACTGTGATCCAGTGACAGCACTGTTGGCTCTTTTTGCGGTGTGATCAAGCGACAGCAATGCTTAGTCTGGCTCTGTTTACTGTGATCCAGTGACGACACTGATGGCTCTGTTTACTGTGATCCAGTGACAGCACTGTTGGCTCTTTTTGCGGTGTGATCAAGCGACAGCATTGATGATAGTCTGGCTCTGTTTACTGTGATCCAGTGACGACATTGATGGCTCTGTTTACTGTGATCCAGTGACAGCACTGTTGGCTCTCTTTGCGGTGTGATCAAGCGACAGCATTGATGATAGCCTGGCTCTGTTTACTGTGATCCAGTGACGACATTGATGGCTCTGTTTACTGTGATCCAGTGACGACATTGATGGCTCTGTTTACTGTGATCCAGTGACGGCATTGATGGCTCTGTTTACTGTGATCCAGTGACGACATTGATGGCTCTGTTTACTGTGATCCAGTGACGACATTGATGGCTCTGTTTACTGTGATCCAGTGACGGCATTGATGGCTCTGTTTACTGTGATCCAGTGACGACATTGATGGTTCTGTTTACTGTGATCCAGTGACGGCACTGATGGCTCTATTTACTGTGATCCAGTGACGACATTGATGGCTCTATTTACTGTGATCCAGTGACGACATTGATGGCTCTGTTTACTGTGATCCAGTGACGGCATTGATGGCTCTGTTTACTGTGATCCAGTGACGACACTAATGGCTCTGTTTACTGTGATCCAGTGACGACATTGATGGCTCTGTTTACTGTGATCCAGTGACGACACTAATGGCTCTGTTTACTGTGATCCAGTGACGACATTGATGGTTCTGTTTACTGTGATCCAGTGACGACATTAATGTCTCTGTTTACTGTGATCCAGTGACGACATTAATGTCTCTGTTTACTGTGATCCAGTGACGACATTGATGGTTCTGTTTACTGTGATCCAGTGACGACATTAATGTCTCTGTTTACTGTGATCCAGTGACGACATTAATGTCTCTGTTTACTGTGATCCAGTGACGACACTGATGGCTCTGTTTACTGTGATCCAGTGACGACATTGCTGGCTCTGTTTACTGTGCTCCAGTGACGACACTAGATGGCTCTGTTTACTGTAGATCCAGTGACGACATTGATGGCGCTGTTTTACTGTGATCTCAGTGACGACTCTGATGTTCTCTGTTTTACTGTGGATCCGTGACTGGCATTGATGTTCCTCCTGTTACTGTGATACAGTGACGACAGTTTCATTGCTCTGTTTACTGTGATCCCAGTGACGACTTTTGATCGTCTGCTGTTTAGTGTGATCCAGTGACGACACTGATGGCTCTGTATACTGTGAACCAGTGTCGACATTGAATGGTCTGTTTACTGTGATCCAGTGACGACATTCATTGCTCTGTTACTGTGGATCCAGTGACGACATTGATGGCTCTGTTTACTGTATCCAGTGACGACATTGATGGCTCTGTTTACTGTGATCCAGTGACGACATTGATGGTTCTGTTTACTGTGATCCAGTGACGACATTGATGGCTCTGTTTACTGTGATCCAGTGACGACATTGATGGCTCTGTTTACTGTGATCCAGTGACGACATTGATGTCTCTGTTTACTGTGATCCAGTGACGACATTGATGGCTCTGTTTACTGTGATCCAGTGACGACACTAATGGCTCTGTTTACTGTGATCCAGTGACGACATTGATGGCTCTGTTTATTGTGATCCAGTGACGACATTGATGGCTCTGTTTACTGTGATCCAGTGACGACATTGATGGCTCTGTTTACTGTGATCCAGTGACGACACTAATGGCTCTGTTTACTGTGATCCAGTGACGGCATTGATGGCTCTGTTTACTGTGATACAGTGACGACATTGATGGTTCTGTTTACTGTGATCCAGTGACGACATTGATGGCTCTGTTTATTGTGATCCAGTGACGACACTGATGGCTCTGTTTACTGTGATCCAGTGACGACATTGATGGTTCTGTTTACTGTGATCCAGTGACGACATTCATGGCTCTGTTTACTGTGATCCAGTGACGACACTGATGGCTCTGTTTACTGTGATCCAGTGACGACACTGTTGGCTCTGTTTACTGTGATCCAGTGACGACACTGATGGCTCTGTTTACTGTGATCCAGTGACGACACTGATGGCTCTGTTTACTGTGATCCAGTGACGACATTGATGGCTCTGTTTACTGTGATCCAGTGACGACACTTGATGGCTCTGTTTACTGTGATCCAGTGACGACATTGATGGCTCTGTTTACTGTGATCCAGTGACGACACTAATGGCTCTGTTTACTGTGATCCAGTGACGACATTGATGGCTCTGTTTACTGTGATCCAGTGACGACATTGATGGCTCTGTTTACTGTGATCCAGTGACGACATTGATGGTTCTGTTTACTGTGATCCAGTGACGACATTGATGGCTCTGTTTACTGTGATCCAGTGACGTCACTGGTGATACCCTGGCTCTGTTTACTGTGATCCAGTGACGTCACCGACGATACCATTGCTCTGTTTGCTGTGATTCAGTGACGTCACTAATAGTACCCTGGCTCTCTTTGCGGTGATTCAGTGACTGCACTGATGATACTGTGATTCTGTTTGCGATGATCGGGTGACGACACTCATATTAAATGAATGAATGAATGATATGGATACTTATACAGCGCCTTTCCTCGGTCGGAGACCAAGCTCTGAGCGCTTTACAAACACGGGGTCATTTGCACAACAGGCTACCTACCTAGGTAGAGCCGACTGACGTCTGCCATTGGGCACTCATCATTCGTTTCCTGTGTCATTCAATCAGGTTTCAGGCATGCACACATGCCCACTTAGACAGACATGTGACATTTTACATGTATGACCGTTTTGTTTATCTAATCCGCCATTTAGACAGCCTTATCTGTTTCTGGGTTTGTTGTTGTTTCCATAACCCACCGAACACTGACATGGATTACAGGATCTTTACTGTGCGTATTTGATCTTCTGCGTGCGTATACACACGAAGGGGGTTCAGGCACTAAGCAAGTCTGCACATATGTTGACCTGGGATTTCAGAAAAATCTCCACCCTTTACCCACCAGGCGTTGTCACCGTGATTCGAACCCGGAACCCTCAGATTGAAAGTCAAACGCTTTAGCCACTCGGCTGATGCACCCGTCTATAATACTTGATACTTTTTGACCCGATGTTCGGTTGTGTGTGTGTGTGTGTGTGTGTGTGTGTGTGTGTGTGTGTGTGTGTCCGTGGTAAACTTTAACATTGACATTTTCTCTGCAAATACTTTGTCAGTTGACACCAAATTAGGCATGAAAATAGGAAAAATTCAGTTCTTTCCAGTCATCTTGTTTAAAATAATATTGCACCTGTGGGATGGGCACAAAAAAAAAAAAAAAAAAAATGAAGCCTAATTATATGCAAACTGCATTTACTGTTATATTTATATTTTTTGTATTCTCTAAACTTGGCACTTTGATCTAATATTCTGACCCCAAAACAAGAGCAGTCATTATTATCATTTTTTGTTCAAACAGGAACTTCTTTTGCTAAGCATGGAAGTTTTATTTATTTTGCAAACGTTTTGGTGCAGATAGTAAAAAAAGGGAAATTACTCTGCAATTAATGCTAGGGGACTTAATTTGCTTTAAACTGATCTTTCTCATCTTAAACATTACATTTTGAAATTATACTCAATACATAAAAAGTTTGGATTTTTTTAAAAGTGTATCATAAGTGAGTCTTGAAGGCCTTGCCTCTCTTGTTTTTCTTTTTTTCAGATTGTCCCAGTGACTGGCAGCACTTCTCAATTTACTGTTACAAGCTGGTCGGCGACTTTCCCCTCAAGTATGACCAGGCCGCTGCGGCCTGCAGTGTAAGTTCAAAGTTTTTTTGATGATAATAATAACGATAATGATAATGATACTACTACTGCTACACCATATGGATGAACCATTTCAAATAATGATCATACAAATAATGATAATGATAATAATGATGATAATCATACTACTACTACTACTTCTGATGATGATGATAATGACAATAATAATAATATGATAATAATGATGATAATGATGATGACGACGACAGCAACAACAACAACAACAACAACAACAATAATAATAATAATAATAATCATCATCATCATCATCGTCATCATAACTTTTAGGGGTACACGCATAAAAAAAGAAGAATACAAACATCGCACACCATATAGATAAATTATCATTTAAAAAAAATCTCTTTCTTTTACACACACATACACGCACTCGTGTACATACGAGTGAACGTGGGAGTTGCAGCCCACGAACGCAGAAGAAGAAGAAGAAGAAGGAGGAGGAGGAGGAGGATACTAAATTATGTGTTCGGCTAAAATGCGGATTGAAGTACAAGGCAGTGCTTCTTTTGGTAACTTCTTTTAATCATACTTTGTTGTTGTTTTTTGATAAGACATAACTTTTTAATCTTTTTGATTTCAAGATTGCAACGATCAAACTAAAGACAGACATGAAGAAAAAGAAAGGTTATGTGATGTTGTGTGTGTGTGTGTGTGTGTGTGTGTGTGTGTGTGTGTGTGTGTGTGTGTGTGTGTGCGTGTGTGTGTGTGTGTGTGTGTGTGTGTGTGTGTGTGTGTGTGTGTGTGTGACAGGATGACGGGGCCAGCCTTTTACACGTGGAGTCTGTGGAGGAGAACACGTTCATCAGGAACCGTCTGGAGGCACAGGATCCCTTCCAGTCAGTGACTCGTCACGCCCCCCCCCCTCCCCCAACCCCTCACCCCCGCCCCCCACCACACACACATCTGATCTGTCTCTGGAGGATGGGGCTGGGGGCTTAAGGGGAAGGGGCGGAGAACTCTAATGCTATATTAACACACACACACACACACACACACACACACACACACACACACACACACACACACACACACACACATACATACATACATACGCACGCACGCACGCACGCACACGCTGAGAATGGGTGTGCAACATGTGCAAGACACTCTCCACGAGAATAAAGTTCGTGCCGCATAGTCTGGGCAGCAGTTGACTCCTCTGCTGTTCCCATGGTCATAGTCGGACGCGACTGACGATAATATCACACATGAGACTGTAGTGCAGCAGTTGCCTCCTTGGTCATACTCACTATCAGACGCCGTCACATTCAACAACTTGAGCAGTTTCACCAGAGATGCCTACGAAAGATACTCGGCATAAAGTGGCAAGACAGGGTCTCCAACCTCCAGGTCCTAGAGAGGAGCGGCCTTCCCAGCATCGAAAGCCTGCATATCTAGTACCAGCTACGCTGGACAGGACACGTGTCCGCATGACAGACAGCAGGATCCCGAAGATGCTTTTGTATGGCCAGCTGAAGGAAGGCCACCGTGAACTTGGAAGACCCTGCAAGCGCTTCAAGGACACTTTAAAGACAAACCTCAAAGCCTGCGACATAGACATCGCTTCCTGGGAAACTGATGCCCTTCACCGCTCTCGCTGGAGGATGCTGTGCTCTAGTGGCATAAAGACGTTTGAAAACAAGAGAACGCTGGCCATTAAGGAGAGGCGTGAGCGAAGGAAGCAGGGCTCAACTTCTGGATACGTTTTCCCTTGCAACACCTGTGGGAAGTGCTGCGCATCCAGAATCGGCCTCTCCTCCCATATGAGGACACACACCGGCAGATAAGCCTGCCTGCCTACTCATCCGTCGGTCCGACGGGAGACTCCATTACTCACTATCAGACACAAGTGACTTTGGGACAGCAGTTGCCCCCCTCTGCAGTACTGACAGACACGACTGACCGCTATTCACACGTGACTGTGCTGACAGGCGCACGTGGTTGACCAGCGGTCGCGGGGTGGTGATAGAGGGGGAGGTGTCCCCGGGACAGACCCAGTTCGTGTGGGAGGCCACCTCGCAGGGCGTGCCGGAGACCCTGCAGTTCTGGCTGCCAGGACAGCCGGACCCGGACACTGACCTCCCCTCATCCGTCATTGCCTATGCCTTTGGTGGTGAGTGTCCCGGGGGGAGGGGAGGGGGGGTATATATGTCCCCGGGGGTGTGGGGCCGGGGTTGGGGGGTGGGGTATGAATGTTCCTAGGGAGTGATGCCGGGGAGCGAGGGTCTCCAGGATGTGTCCCCAGGGAGGTGAAGATCCCTAAGGGCGTGAGTGTTGCTGGGGTGTGTGTCCCCTGGGGGTGCGAGTGTTGCTGGGGTGTGTGTCCCTAGGGGGCTGGGGGGGGGTGTTGCTGGGGTGTGTGTACCCTGGGGTGAGTGTCCCCAAGGGGGTGAGTGTTGCTGGGATGTGTGTCCCTAGGGGGCTGGGGGGTGGGTGGGTGGTGAGTGTTGCCGGGGTGTGTGTACCCTGGTGTGAGTGTCCCCAAGGGGGTGAGTGTTGCTGGGTGTGTGTCCCCTGGGGAGTGTGTCCCCTGGGGTGAGTGTCTCCAGGAGGGGGGGAGGATGAGTGTTGCTGGGGTGTGTGCCCTGGGGTGAGTGTCCCTGGGGGGAGGGGGGTTAATTGTGCCCGGAGGAGTGCGGGGGCGTGGGGGGAGAGGGGGTGAGTGTTGCTGGGTGTGTGTCCCCTGGGGTGAGTGTCCTCAGGAGTGAATGTCCCCGGGGGGTAAGTGTCACCAGGGGGTGTGTGGGGAGGGAGGTGAGTTGATGGGCGTGTGTCCCCAAGGGGGTAAGTGTCCCCAGGGGTGAGTGTCAGCAGGGGTGAGTGTCCCCTTTCTTCTAGACTTCGGTACTTATCATACTTGACTAGGAATCATACTTGACTAGGACCACTTGAAGAATATTTTTTTCTAGAGACAGGTAATTAGGATATATATATATATATATATATATATATATATATATATATATATATATATATATATATATATATATATATATATATGATAGTCAGTCATGTCCGACTATGACCATCAGAACAGCAGAGGAGGCAACCGCTGTTCCGACTATTTGGCTAGAATTTGATTATAGTGGAGAGTGTCTTGCCCAAGTTACATCCCCACTCTCTCGGCCAAGAGGGTTTTAGGACAGTCGGCGTTGGGATGGTTCCCAAAGGCCAACTAGCCCACAAGGCTGCAGCACTAAGAGCCAGTGCAATTTTGCCTCCTAGTTTGAGAGTCATAGTCCTTCACAAAAGACTAAATTAGGTTATCATTTGTTCTTTCGACAGAATGGTCAATCGGCTATTTGCTCCACTTGTAGAATACTTTTCTTTCTATATATATATAACAGAAAAGTCATACAGCTATTTGTTATTCTTTCGCCCCATTTCCATACTCCCCCCTCCCCCCTCCCCCCCCTCCACTCCCAAAGTGAGTTATTTCACCCATTTCCTCCTTTCCCCGCTTATAAGCTGTGCTTGTTGTGCTTCGACTTATCTGTTATACAGCTGCTTTAATGCTTCTGTGAATGAATAAAGTTTGTTTAAATCCCACCCCACTCCCACAGAGAACGCACAGTGCCTCTGTAGAACGTGTATAATCTCACTCCGAAAAGTGTTCCATTACATTTCACAGAGACGGGGTATGGCTGGGGCGTGGTGTCAGAAGGAGAGGTCCTGCCCTACGTGTGCAAGATCGCCCAGGCAGAGGCCTATCGCATCGTGCAGACCACCAGGGACTTCGGTCAGTGTCAGAATACAGAATACTTTATCATATCCAAAGAGAAATTAACTTGTGGTGTAAAACACATAAATGCTATACGAAAGTCACAGTCATTCATTGTATTACACAGAAGACATAAAAGCACCGATACCGACAAAAGTAATTCCCACATACAGTGATCACAGTCACACAAAGCAATAATCACAGTAGACATGCAAGATATATAGAAGTCATAAAAGCTTGAATGTCGACTTAAAATATGTTCCACATACAATAAGCACAGTCACACCACAGGCAATAATCACAGCGGACATACAAAATACTGAAGTTAACCTAGAGTAAACTACACATATAACAATCACAGCCAAAGCATACTTTAATTTAAGATACATATTATGTAAAAATTGTGTCGTTCAATATTATGTTAAAAGTAATGTCACATCATGCACTCATATACATTGGCATACTTTCTATGAAATCACACAGCTAATTATCAATCACTATTGTGTTGACAGTTGAACAGATCTTGGAATAAAACTGTATGTAATTATGTTTGTTTTGAGTTAAGCGACACTGAAGTGTTTGCCTGAAGTGATGGTAAAAGTTAAATAATTTGCTAGGGGGGCAGGGCATGATCATAGAGTTTGAGAGTGAAAAGACCATACTGCTCCTTCGCACACACACACACTACCCACCCATCCCCCCCCCCCAACCCCATTAACCCTACCCAACCTGTCCCACCCATAAACCCTACCCCATTTTCCCCACCCCCTATTGTAACCCTCCACCCAACCTAATCTACACCAAACATTTTACATACAGACAAAAATAAAATTAAAAAAAATAAAGGAAGAAAGACAACACATTTTCCTCAAAGGAACAGAGGATTAGAATTAATGGGTGGGATCCCCGCAGAGATCGTCCTAACTGTGTAGCTAAATTGTAGCAACACTTTCCAGTTCAGTGCACCCAACCAAACTAAAAATTGTCAAGATGTGCTTACTATCAAATTTTAGTGTATTTCTTTATTTCATTTCTTTTAATGTGTCGACGTTTACTTACTAAACTCAATACATATTCAATTCAATACAATATTTTTGCATAATTTAGTATGCCAAGATTACTTTTTTGTTCTTAATTTTCACCATTTAAAAAAAAACAAAACAAAAAACAACAACAAAACAACACCTTACATAATTACCTTTCTTGCATAAGACGTTACATGACAAAAAGATAAGGTGTGACACATCAATAAAGTTACTCAACTGCTCATAGTGGGTATACTGATTAATGAACAGTGCTTTTGCATCTTGTCAAAATGCATGTGAAGCAGGAAATTTAAAGTTGTTGGAAACAACAACAAAACATTATCTTATAAGTTTGGTTGGAAATTACTGCCCTTCGCTTATCAGAAGCATGATCCTGCTTCACTCCCCTTAATGTCATCATTCAACAATCAACTGACTCGTATCTGTTCCTCCTCACCCTATCCCCCCCCCCCACACTCTCTCTAATTCAATGTCAAAATCATAATGAAATCTGTTCAGTATTTTGGGCATTGTTCTCTCATCCACGAAATTGAAAAAAAAAAGAATGTAATGATCAGTGATTTAAAAAACAAAAACAAATGCGAATAACTCTCTCTCTCTCTCTCTCTCTCTCTCTCTCTCTCTCTCCACACACACACACACACACACAATACACACAACACACACATGATGAATATATACGAACAAAATTGGGGAAAATTGTTTATGAATGCTGCTGCAATTTACTGCATTAACTGATTGATTAATTGTGTGTTTTTCATTCGTTCATTCATTTACCATTGCACTTGTGTCTTATAAACCTTACGGTTTCATGACAATAAAATCTATTCTATTCTATTCTATTCACACAACACACTCACAACACACACACACACACACACACACACACACACACACACACACACACTACCCTCCTCCGACCCCCCCCCCCCCCACGACCCCCCCCCCAACACACACACACACACATACATACATACTGCAGATTACGGGATGGAGACGGGGGACGTGAGCGCGGTGCAGCGAGGCCCCCACCTGGTGGTGTCCCCGCAGTCCCAAGTGGTGGTGGGGCAGACGGGGGAACCGGCGGTCCTGGAGTGTGTGGCCTCCGCCCTCCCTGAGGCCACCTACACCTGGTTCAGAGGGCCGGGCTTCGAGGAGGAGGTGAGTGCGTGAGTGAGTGAGTGTGTGAGTGAGTGAGTGCGTGCGTGACTACTGAGTGAGTGCGTGCGTGAGTGAGTGAGTGCGTGAGTGAGTGAGTGAGTGCGTGAGTGAGTGCGTGAGTGCATGAGTGAGTGAGTGTGTGAGTGAGTGAGTGGGTGCTCGTGTGGTTGGTGCGGCTGGTTGGTGTTGTCGACTTTGTGTGTGTTTGTGTTTGAGGTGTTTTTTGTGTTGGTTCGTTTGTTTTGTTTGGCTGTTTGGTGTGCGTGGGGCGGGGTGGGGTTTCGTGGGGAGGTGTTGGTTGGGGGAAGGTCTGGTGGGTAGTGTGTGTGGGAGGGGGGGGGGGGGGGGAGAACAGTGTGTGTGTGTGTGTGTGTGTGTGTGTGTGTGTGTGTGTGCGCGCGCGCAGCAGTAGTAGTAGAAGTAGTCTTCCCACTTAAACTGATATTAGAAGAAACAAAACAACAACAAAAAGTAGTGTGTGTGTGTGTGTGTGTGTGTGTGTGTGTGTGTGTGTGAGTGTGTGTTTGTGTGTGTGTGCGTGCGGATGAGGGGGGGAAGGGGGTGGGGCGGGGAGGGGGGGTATATGTGTGTGTGTGTGTGTGTGTGTGTGTGTGTGTGTGTGTGTGGAGAGAGAGAGACTTATTTGCATTTGTTATTTTTTTTAAGTCACTGATCATTACATTTTTTTTTCAATTCCGTGGTTGAGAGAACGTTGCCCTAAAGACTGAACAGATTGCATTATGATTTTGATACTGAATTAAAGAGAGAGAGAGAGAGGGGGGATGGGGGGTGGGGTGGGGGTGGTGGTGGGGGTGGGGGAGAACAGATACGAGTCAGTTGATTGTTGAATGATGACATTAAGGGGAGTGAAGCAGGATCATGCTTCTGATAAGCGAAGGGCAGTAATTTCCAACCAAACTTATAAGATAATGTTTTGTTGTTGTTTCCAACAACTTTAAATTTCCTGCTTCACATGCATTTTGACAAGATGCAAAAGCACTGTTCATTAATCAGTATACCCACTATGAGCAGTTGAGTAACTTTATTGATGTGTCACACCTTATCTTTTTGTCATGTAACGTCTTATGCAAGAAAGGTAATTATGTAAGTTGGTTCTTTTTGAAATGGTGAAAAATTAACAACAAAAATGATAATGTTGGCATATTAAATTATGCGAAAATATTGTATTGAATTGTATATGTATTGATATTAGGTAAGTAAAGGTCGACACATTAAAAGAAATGAAATAAAGAAATATACTAAAATTTGATAGTGGGCATACCTTGACAATATGATGTCTATAGATTGGTTGGGTGCACTGAACTGGCAAGTGTTGCTACAATTTAGCTACACAGTTAGGACGATCTCTGCGGGGATCCCACCCATTAATTCTAATCCTCTGTTCTTTTGAGGAAAATGTGTTGTCTTTCTTCCTTTATTTTATTTTTTAATTATTTATTTTTTGTATGTCTGTGTGTAAAATGTTTGGTGTAGATTAGGTCAGGTGGAGGGTTACAATAGGAGGTGGGGAACGAAGGGCGCGGGGCTGATAGGGTTTGGTGGGTAGCAGGTGAGTGGAGGCCGTATAAATTACCAATGATACTAAAAAAAACGTGCTGGTTAGTATTTAAACTGCTCCCTGATTAATCAGCCTTTACATTTGCGCAATTAATTAATACACTCGTTAACCTGTTAAGAGACAGAGGTTCGGGTTAAAGAAAGACATTACCACTGATACTTTAAGCTTGAATGCGTGCCAAGCAGTATTTGAATTGCTTCTTAAGTCAGACATTAGATTTGTGCAGTTGATTAAAACATTCGTTACCCCCTGTTAAGAGACAGTCGTTCGGGTTAAGCTCTTTTACCATTGTTGCTAAAAACACGTCCTGATCAGTATTTAAATTGATTCCTAATTAATTTAGACATCAGATTTGTGCAGTTAAATAAAACACTCGTTACCCTGTTAAGACACCATAGTTGGGGTGAAATATAACAACATTCATACAGCAAAGACGTGAACCAATCAGTATTTAAACTGCTTCCTAATTAATTCAGACATCAGATTTGCGCAGTTAATTAAAACGACGTGAAAACACTCGTTACTGTCGTTAAAAGACCGTGGTTCGGGTTAACGACATTGCCATTGATACCAAAAAGAAATGCCGATTAGTATTTAAACTTTGTCCAAATTAAATCAGATATCAGATTTGCGCAGTAATGGAAACATGAGTTACTCCGTTAAGAGACCTTGCTTCGGGTTAACGACATCATTGTATGAAAGTCAGTCGTGTCCGACTATGACCATCAGAACAGCAGAAGAGACATTTGCTGTCCTGACTGGCTAGAATTTGATAACAATGGACAGTGTCTTGCCCAAGTTACATCTCCACTCTCTCGGCCAAGAGAGTTTAGGACAGACGGCGTTGGGATGGTTCCCAAAGGCCAACTAGCTCTTCCAAGTCTGCAGCACTAAGAACCAGTACAATCTTGACATTAATGATGATGTTCGTCCTTCAGATTCGAAGATGAGATGATCATGTCTTCAAATATCAGATTGCGCGGTGTAATTTGAAGTCGCGTCTGCGCTTGACTTGGATTAAAGTGAGGGAGAGTTGCGTAGGTCGTCAGCCTCACTCTCTCGTCCCCACCTATCTGGACACAGTGGCAAAACTGGAGATAGGTCAGGATCGCAGTAGATGGCCAGCAGTGTCCTGCATGTGTCTCACTGCGCCCTTTTAGCGCTCCAAGGCGTATTGCTGAGAATAACCTTTCTGCTTGGTGGTTCAATGATGGTTTCTTCCGCGCAGTCCACCGAATCCAGGCTTCACACAGTAGGTAGACAAGCCCTGAATGTTATGGTTCCACAGCAGTTCTTGCAGCGTGCTCGCAAGTCTCCCTCCCCATTGTTGGCATCCTCATCCGGTATTGCAGCCATTGGGAGATGTCTCCTCTTCCGCCTGCCCCGCCGTTGCGACATTAACATTCGCACTAAAAACACACGCCGGTCAGTACCTAGACATCAGATTTGCGCGGTTGATTAAAACACTCGTTACCCCCTGGTATTAAAACACCGTGGTTTGGGATAACGACATTACCATTGATACTAAAAAGAAGTGCCGATCAGTATTTGAATTGGCTCCTAATTAATTCAGACATCAGAGTTGCGCTCTTAATTAAAACGGCATTAAAACACTCGTTAATACTGTTAAAAGACCATGGTTCGAGTTAACGACATTAATTAACATTGGTACTAAAAAAAGAAAAAAAAAGTGCCGAACAGTATTTAAACTGAGTCCTCAGTTTAAACACCAGTTACCCTTGTTATTAAGAGACCGTGATTCAGGTTCACGACGCAGCACCCGCGCTACACGCATATAATGGAGTCTCCCGTCGGACCGACGGACGAGTAAGCAGGCAGGCTTATCTGTCGGTGTGTGTCCTCATATGGGAAAAGAGGCCGGTTCTGGATGCGCAGCACTTCCCACAGGTGTTGCAAGGGAAAACGTCTCCAGGAGTTGAACCCAGCTTCCTTCGCTCACGCTTCTCCTTAATGGCCATACACCTGTGCTTTCAGGTGACAGCGGCCACAGACGAGCGGTACACACTGACCAACGGACGGCTGGCCATCGAGCAACCCGAAGAGGAACTGGACGCAGGTGACTACAGGTGTCAGGCCTCTAATAAGTTCGGCACCATCCTCTCCACTGCCGCCACCCTCTCCTTTGGCTGTGAGTGTCCGTTTTGTAGAGTAGAATAGAGTGGGTGGAATAGAATAGAATAGAATAGAGTTGAATAGACCAGAATGAGTGGGTGAAATAGAACAGAATAGAATAGAGTGGGTGGACTAGACTAGACTAGAATGAGTGGGTGGAATAGAATAGAAAAGAACATAGTTGGTGGAACAGAGTAGATTAGAACAGAATGGAATGTAGTAGAGTGGGTGGAATAGAATGGAATACAATAGAATGAGTGGGCAGATTAGAATAGAATAAAAAGCGCTGGGTGGAATAAATAGAAAAGAACACAGTGGGTGGAATTGGATAAAACAGAACAGCACATAATAGTATAGAGTGGGTGGAATAGAATAGAATGAGAGGGTGGAGTAGAATAGAACCGAACCGAACGTGTAGAACAGAGTAGAGTGGGTGGAATAGAATAGAATAGAACAGAAGGAGTGTGTGGAATTGAATAGAATATAATGGGTGGAATAAAATAGAGTAAAACGGAACGAGCAGAACAGAATGTCTCTATTACCAAGTGTACTGGGATCACAAGGAATATTGGGGGGTATGGTTCATAAAAGGTACAAACATGAATCAGAAATCATAATTATACATTGGCTTTTGTTAAGTATCGTTAGTTGTGTAAATATTTTTTTGTAGTTTAGTGTAATTTAGTGTAGCGTAGAGATTGACTTACGCTTTTAGTTACTGGACGAACAACAAAGCGAGAGCTGTATGATCAGTGCTTTCTCCCCTGCAATGGAAAGTCATTTACAACTTAGTCTTTTGTGAAGGACTATGACTCTCAAACTAGGAGGCAAGATTGCACTGGTTCTTAGTGCTGCAGCCTTGGGGGCTAGTTGGCCTTAGGGCACCATCCCGCCGCCGACTGTCCGAAAACCTTTTAGGCCGAGAGAGTGGAAATGTAAGTTGGGCAAGACACTCTCCGCTATATTCAAAATGTAGCCCACATAGTCGGGACGGTAGTTGTCTTCTCTGCTGTTCTGACGGTCTTTGTCGGACACGTCTATCATTCAGTGCAGTGTAGTGTAGTGTAGTGTAGTGTAGTGTAGTGTCAGTGCTGCTTTGTGAATCTCCACAACAAGCCCAGTGTTGATACTCTATAATTACTGACTATCCTTCTCTCTATATGCTATTAGTTTAATTAAAGAAATTTTATTCACTCAGTGATAATTATTATGCAGCAATAAACACGGAAACATCGAGCCATACAAACAGAAGCTTATACAGCTTGATATTGTAGTGGTACATAAGATAAGACAAGATAAGATAAGATAAGAATAACATTATTATCTCACATGGACATGACTGGCTTAACAAAGAACCGTTGACACAACTGATGTATGTGGTTTAAATAAACTTTAATTATTCAACAATACACATGATTACAATGCATTGAATGACAAAAGAGCATCAACAAGCTTAAAGCTTATACTGTGCTCACAACGTTGCACTTCAATTTTATCATGACGGCAGATGAACCATATTATGACTTGTATGAAATAACATGCATAAACAGTACGTAATGTAATAATGAAATAAAACAAATAAATAAACAGTACATAATATAGTAAAATAATGCTAATATCAATATTAACATGAGATTAAATTTATTATAACTGATGTATGTCTTTCAGTTCTGGCTGAGTTCAACAATGTGCCAAATGACGCAGTTCGTGCCAATGCCTATGCCGGGGTGGCCGTTCAGTGCAGTCAGATCAGCTACAGACCTGGTAACGTACCATCTGTCTGTGTGTTTGCCTGATGTTTTTAGTATGAACGTGTGTGTGTGTGTGTGTGTGTGTGTGTGTGTGTGTGTGTGTGTGTGTGTGTGTGTGTGTGTGTGTGTTAGTTGTAATGGCAGTAGTAGTAACAGTAGTTGTAGTAGTGGTGGTAGTAATATCGTTATTATTAGTAGTATTAGTGTTGGTGGTTTTTAGCAGTAGCAGTGGTCTTCAATTTTACGTCTTTCTGCTCAGTGTTATTGCTTCTTTATCTTAATGTGTGTTTGTGGATTCATATCCCGGTTACTGTGTGAAAATATCAGTGCGTGCCAGTGTCTATTGTATTGTATTACTTTGCATTCCATTGGACTGCATTGCATTGCCTTGCATTGTATTGTATTGTATTGTATTGTATTGTTTTGCATTTCGTTGCCGTTACAAATGCGATGCGTTGCATTGCATTGCATTACATTGTCTTGTCCTGTCATGTCTTGCATCGCATCACATCACATAGCGACACATCGCATCACACCACGACACATCGTATCACATCACGACACATCGCATCACATCAAGACACATCGTATCACATCACGACACATCGTATCACA
>NC_134890.1:19822107-19839607 GCF_041734735.1 Babylonia areolata
GGCAGATCTGTGAATACATTTATAACATAGAGTGCTGATCTTATGCTTTATTCTGTGTGAGATAGGGAGCCAATGGAGATGTTGCAAAATAGGAGTGATTTGCTCAGATCCTTTCTTTCGGAGGACGAGTCGGGCAGCAGAGTTTTGTATGCGCTTAAGGGATGAAGCAGGCAAACCAGACAATAGGGAGTTACAGTAGTCAAGGCTACTACTACTTCTTCTTCTTCTTCTACTACTACTATTGATGGAGTCTCTCGTCGGACCGACGGATGAGTAGGCAGGCAGGCTTATCTGTCGGTGTGTGCCCTCATATTGGAGAAGAGGCCGATTATGGATGCGCAGCACTTCCCACAGGTGTTGTAAGGGAAAACATCTCCAGAAATTGATCCCTGCTTCCTTCGCTAACGCTTCTCTTGGCCAGCGTTCTCTTGTTTTCAAACGTCTTTATGCCACTACTACTACTAATGATAATAACAATAATCATAATGATATTGGTGATGATAATAGTAATAGTAATAATAATAACAATAATGCTGACAATAATGATGATGACAATATTGTTGTTGATGATGATGATGATGATAATGATAATGCTGCCACCACCACCACCACCACCATCATCATCATCATCCTCATCACTATTCTTCTCCTTCTCACAGCTCCACCACCCCGTTCTTCTACTCGTGGCGGCGTGAGGGCAAGCCCATGCCAGCAGGGTCCTACACGGAGGACCACAACCGGGTCCTCATCCTGCCCAACGCCCAGCTGGAGGACTCCGGGACCTACCTCTGTCACGTCAGGAGGTCCACCAACGCCTACGACACCAAGCCCATCCACCTGGCGCTGGCTGGTGCGTTTATCCGTTTGGCTGTCTGTCTGTCTGTCTGTCTGTTTATCTCTCTGTGTGGCTGTATGTCTGTCTGTCTGTCTGTTTATCTCTCTGTGAGGCTGTCTGGCTGTTTGTCTCTCTGTGTGGCTGTCTGTCTGTCTGTCTGTTTGTCTCTCTCTGTGGCTGTCTGGTTGTTTGTCTCTCTGTGCGCCTGGCTGTCTGTCTATTTGTCTCTCTGTGTGGCTGTCTGGCTGTCTGTTTGTCTCTCTGTGTGGCTGTCTGACTGTGTGTCTGTTTGTCTCTTTGTGTGGCTGTCTGGCTGTCTGTCTGTTTGTCTCTCTGTGCGGCTGGCTGTTTGTCTGTCTATCTCTCTGTGTGGCTGTCTGTCTGTCTGTCTGTTTGTCTCTCTGTGTGGCTGTCTGGCTGTGTGTCTGTTTGTTTGTCTCTCTGTCTGGCTGTCTGGCTGTCTGTCTGTTTGTCTCTCTGTGTGGCTGGCTGTTTGTCTGTCTGTCTCCCCCTTTCTCAGTCTCCCAGGAGGTCCACCAACGACTAATGACACCAAGCCCATCCACCTGGCGCTGGCTGGTGCTGTTTGTCTCTCTGTGTTGTGGCTGTTTGTTTGTCTGTCTGTGTGCTGTCTGTCTGTCTGTCTGTTTGTCTCTCTGTGTGGCTGTCTGGCTGTCTGGCTGTTTGTCTTCTCTATGTGGCTGTCTGGCTGTCTGTTGTTTATCTCTCTGTGTGGCTGTCTGTCTGTCTGTTTATCTCTCTGTGTGGCTGTCTGTCTGTTTGTCTCTCTGTGTGTCTGTCTGTCGTCTGTTTGTCTCTCTGTGTGGCTGTCTGGCTGTTTGTCTCTCTGTGCGGCTGGCTGTTTGTCTGTCTATCTCTCTGTGTGGCTGTTGTCTGTCTGTCTGTCTGTTTATCTCTCTGTGTGGCTGTCTGGTGTTTGTCTCTCTGTGCGGCTGGTTGTTTGTCTGTTTATCTCTCTGTGTGGCTGTCTGTCTGTCTATCTGTTTATCTCTCTGTGTGGCTGTCTGGCTGTTTGTCTGTCTGTGTGGCTGGCTGTTTGCCTGTCTGTGTGGCTGTGTGGTCTGTCTGATTGTCTGTCTCTCTGGCTGTCTGGCTGTCTGTCTCTCTGTGTGGCTGGCTGGCTGTTTGTCTCTCTGTGTGGCTGGCTGTTTGTCTGTCTGTCTCCCCCTTTCTCAGTCTCCCAGGAGGTCCACCAACGACTAATGACACCAAGCCCATACACCTGGCGCTGGCTGGTTGTGTCTGTCTGACTGTCTGTCTCTCTGGCTGTCTCTCTTTGTATTTCTTTGTGTCTGTCTCCATCTCTCTCTTTATTTCTCAGCCTCTCAGGATGTCCACTACATCCTAAAACATGAAGCACGTCCACCTAGCGCTGACTGATGCGTCTGTCTCTGTCTGTCTGGCTGGCTGGCTGGCTGGCTGTCTGGCTGTATCTTGTTATATTTCTTAGTATCTGTCTCTGTCTCTCGCTGTCACTCTCAATCTCTTGGGAGGTCCACTAACGCCTAATATAGCACGAAGCATGCCTCTGTGTGTGTGTGTGTGTGTGTGTGTGTGTGTGTGTGTGTGTGTTCGTTCGTTCTTTAGTTTAACGTCTTTTCACTGTAAGTGATATTAGACGAGGGAATGAAAAAAATCGAGTGTGTGTGTGTGTGTGTGTGTGTGTGTGTGTGTGTGCGTGCTTGTGTGTGTGTGTGTGTGTTCGTGTGTGCGTGCGTGCGTGCGTGCGTGCGTGTGTGTGTGTGTGTGTGTGTGTGTGTGTGTGTGCGCGTGCTTGTACGTGTGTGTGTGTGTGTGTTTGTGTGTGTGTGCGTGCTTGTGTGTGTGTGTTTATGCGTGCGTGCGTGCGTGCGTGCGCGCGCGCGCGCGCGTGTGTGTGTGTGTGTGTGTGTAAGGTCCAGAAAACTGGATCTAAAGAAAAAAAACCCGCGAATGTCTAAATCTGAATACAAACACACCGACCAAAAAAAAAAAAAAAAGAAAAAAAAGTAACTGTCTTGTTATTTGAAACCCAGAAGCCGACGTACAGTCTCCACAGACTACAATAGATCCTGGGTGATGGTCACTGATACTCTCTCTCGTTAACCCACCCCCACTCCCCTCTCACCACCCCAAGGTGTCAAGGTGGAAGTGCCTCCATATCAAAACAGCCCCCGGTCTCTCTCTCTCTCACACACACCCAAACACACTCACACACACACACACACACACACACACACACACACCAGTGGCCAGGCTGACAATAGACACAAATCATACTGACTTTTTTTTTTTTATATATTATTATCATATATATAAAGAGTGATAGCCAAGTGGTAACGCGTCCACCTAGGAAGCGAGAGATTCTGAGCGTACGGGTTCAACTCCCACGCTCGACAGTATTTTCTTCTCCTCCACAAGATTTGAGAGGTGGTCTGGACGCTAGTCATTCAGATGAGACGCTAAAACACGGTCCAGGTGTTGTAGCAGGCATGTAAAAGCGTAACGTAAAAGAACCCACGGCAACAAAGGGGAACAGCCCGAATTTCACAAAACCTTTTTGTGACAAAGAGCAATATGACACAATACAATACAATACAATCATGTTAAAAGATTTTACGTGATTTAAGTACATTTATAACAGCACGGCATGTGTCATTTTCTTCAAATGCAGATTTACTCCGTCCTTTGGTGACATTTTTTCTTCTTATTCTCCTCCTCCTCCTCCTTCTTCTTCTCCTCCTCCTCCTTCTCCCCTCCTTCTTCTTCTTTTCCTTCTTCTTCTTCTTCTTCTCCTCCCCCTCCTTCTCCTCCTCCTCATCCTTCTTCTTCTTCTCTTCCTCTTCCTCCTCCTTCTTTTTCTTCTTCTTCTGCTGCTGCTGCTGCTCCTCCTCCTCCTTCTTCTTCTTCTCCTCCTTCTTTTTCTCCTCCTCCTTCTTCTTCTATTTCTCCTCCTCCTTCTTCTTCCTCTTCTTCTTCTTCTTCTCCTCCTCCTCCTCTTCCTCCCCCTTTTCCTCCTTCTTCATCTTCTTCTTCTTCCACTCACTCACATTATCTGTTACTAAAACACCCCCCCCCCCAAAAAAAAAAACAAAAAAAACACACACACACACACAAACAAAAAACAACAACAACAAACTACAAAAACCAAACAAACAACAACAAAAAAAACCCACCTGACACCGTGTACCAAGCAAGCTTCACAGTTTACCTTACCCACTGAGGTGTGTGGTCCGCAAGGCGACATCCCCTTAACCCTTTCACTGCAAAACTCGCATTTATGAAGCAGCGAGGTAGAGGACCCATGTCACTGAAGGGTGACCAGACCATGGGTCTTTTATCCACGAACCTACTGCTCTTAATGTTCGGAGGTAGGATTGGCCATATTTTCTACACATCACAGGGGGGAATCCCCCCAGCTATTCTTAGACACCATATTTTCTGTGTTTATAGCACAAGGGAATTTTGCACTCTAAATTGGCTGGCGGTGAAAGGGTTAAGCCCTCCGTAGCTCCCACACCCCTCACCCACCAAACCCCTACCCCCACCCTCAGGGCGACAAGGCTGGGGAATTGTCTGACAAGACGAAGCTTGTGATTGGGGGTAGAGGGTGGGGGTGGTGGTGGTGGTGGGAGCGGTGGAGGTGGAGGTGTATGGGGGGGGAGGGGAAGAGGGACTTGGGGAGGGGGTGAAAGGGGATGGGGTGGTGTCTGTTACAGGATGTCTAAAAGTCTCCCATGTCCAACTGTCTCTTGGTGTGGGTTTGGCCTGTGTTCTGTCTGTCTGTCTGTTTGTCTGTCTATCTGTCTGTCTCTGACACTACTGCCTCAGTGTAGTGTAGTGTAGTGTAGTGTAGTGTAGTGTGGTGCAATGCAGTGCAGTGCAGTGTAGTGTAGTGCAGTGTAGTGTAGTGCAGTGTTGTGTAGTGTGGTGTGGTGTAGTGTAGTGCAGAGTAGTGAGGTGTAGTGTAGTGTAGTGTAGTGTAGTGTAGTGTATTGTAGTTTAGCATAGTGTGGTGTGGTGAGATGAAGTGTAGTGTGGTGCAGTGTAGTGCAGTGTAGTGTAGTGTAGTGTGGTGCTGAGTATTGTAGTGTAGTATAGTATATTGTGGTGTAGTGTAGAGCAGTGTAGTGCAGTGTAGTGTAGTCTAGTGTTGTGTAGTGTAGTGTAGTGTGGTGCTGAGTATTGTAGTGTAGTGTAGTATAATGTGGTGTAGTGTAGCACGCCCCTACTTCGTGGCGTCGCTGAGGGAACAGCATGACGACGTGGGCAGTCAGCTGTTGTGGCGTCATCATCATCATCAACATCGCCATCATCATCATCATCATCATCATATACGTTTTTTCGTATTTTTTTTTCTGTCTGCAATTCTTTCAGTTTGTTTTCCTATCGAAGTTGATTATTCTACAGAATTTTGCCAGGGACAACTCTTTTGTTGCCGTGGGTTCTTTTACGTGCGCTAAGTGCATGCTGCACACCGGACCTCGGTTTATCGTCTCATCCGAGTAACTAGCGTCCAGACAACAACTCAAGGTTTTAGTGGAGGGGGAGAAAATACTGGCGACTGTGCCGGGATTCGAACCAGCGCGCTCAGATTCTCTCGCTTCCTAGGCGGACGCGTTACATATGGGCCATCACTCCTCACAACACCATCACCACCATCATCAGACACGTGGTGATGTGATGTGTGACGCAGCACGCCCCTACTTTGTGGCGCCGCTGAGGGACCAGCATGCCGACGTGGGCAGTCATCATCATCATCATTACCACCACCAACACCATCACCATTACCGTCATCGTCGTCATCATCATCATCATATTCGTCGTCGTCGTCATCATCATCGTCATTATCATTAATCATCATCATCATCGTTACCATCACCACCACCACCATCACCATCATCATCGTCGTCGTCGTCGTCATCGTCCTCCTCACCATTCTCCTCCTCACCATCATTATCACCATACTCCTCCTCCTTCTTCCCTGCTTCCCCCCCCCCTCCTCATCGTCGACATGATCATTATCACCACCACCACCACCATCATCATCATCATCATTACCATCACCAACATCATTACCATCACCGTCGTCGTCGTCATCATCATCATCATCATCATCGTCGTCGTCGTCATCATCATCGTCATTATCATTAATCATCATCATCATCGTTACCATCACCACCACCACCATCACCATCATCATCGTCGTCGTCGTCGTCATCGTCCTCCTCACCATTCTCCTCCTCACCATCATTATCACCATACTCCTCCTCCTTCCCCTGCTTCTCTCTCTCTCTCTCTCTCTCTCCCCCCCCCCTCCTCATGTGTTGTGATGTGTGACGCAGCACGCCCCTATTTCGTGGCGCCGCTGAGGGACCAGCATGCTGACGTGGGCAGTCAGCTGACGTGGCGCTGTGACGCCAGGGGGAACCCGGGACCCACCTACACCTGGTACAAGAACGGCCAGAGGCTGTACACGGACCCTGACAGCCGATACCAGGTCAGGTCGTCCGCTGTCTGTGTGTGTGTGTGGAGGAGGGGTGGGGGAGGGGGGTGTGGAGGTGGGTGGGAGGGGGCTAGGGGAGGTGTGGGGGGTGGAGGGGGGTGGGAGGAGGGGTGGTGGTTGGTGGTGGTGGTGGTGTGTGTGTGTGTGTGTGTGTGTGTGTGTGTGTGTGTGTGTGTGCATGCGTGCGCGTGTGCGTGTATCTCTGTGTGTCTGTGTCTATGTCAGGTGACAGGTAATGTTCATTGTAGATGGCAGGTAACGTTACAGATGACAGGTAACGTGCTGATCACATGTGACAGGTAGTGTGCTGATTACAGGTGGCAGGTAACGTTCATTGCAGATGGCAGGTAACTAACGTTTACTTAGGTAACAGGTAACGTGCTGATTACAGGTGATAGATAACGTGCTGATTTCAGGTGATAGGTAACATTCATTGCAGGAGACGGGTAACGTTTGTCACAGGTGACAGATGACTTTCATTACAGGTGACACGTAACGTGCTGATTACGCGTGAAGGTAACGTGCTGATTATAAGTGACAGGTAAGGTTCATTGCAGGGGAAAGGTAATGTGCTGATTACAGGTGACACATAACACTCATGGCATATGACAGGTAACGTGCTGACTACAGGTAACGGGTAACATACTGATTACACGTAGCAGGTAACGTTCATTGCACGTGACAGGTAACATTCATTGCATGCAGACAGGTAGCATTTATTGGAGATGCCAGGTAACTTGCTGATTACAGGTGTGTAACAGGTAACGGTCATTGCAGGTGACAGGTAACGTGCTCATCATCACTGACCTGGAAGCCGCAGTGCATGACGGGATGTACCAGTGCGCAGCGACCAACTCTCACGGCACAGAGATCAGCAATGCTCAGCTGCGTGTGCTTGGTTCGTTTAGCTAAATATACACACTGACTGTCTGATGCTTCAGTTCACACAACAATACTGCCTTCAGTTTAATCGTCACTCTTTCTTTCAGACAACCAACACTGCCTTCAGTTTAATCGTCACTCTTTCTTTCACACAACCAACACTGCCTTCAGTTTAATCGTCACTCTTTCTTTCACACAACCAACACTGCCTTCAGTTTAATCGTCACTCTTTCTTTCACACATCCAACACTGCCTTCAGTTTAATCGTCACTCTTTCACACAACCAACACTGCCTTCAGTTTCATGCTGCTCTCTTTCTTCCACACAATATCACTGTCTTCACTCTTTCATACAAACACACTACCTTTAGTTTATTAACATTTCTTCACACAACACTTGCTTTTAGTTCGTCACTTCTCTTTCTTTCAGACAACAACACTGCCTTCAGTTTACCATCATTCTTTCACACAACAACACTGCCTTCAGTTTATCGCCAATCTTTCACACAACAACACTGCCTTCAGTTTATCACCATTCTTTCACACAACAACACTGCCTTCAGTTTATCGCCATTCTTTCACATAACAACACTGCCTTCAGTTTATCGCCACTCTTTCACACAATAACACTGCCTTCAGTTTATCACCATTCTTTCACACAACAACACTGCCTTCAGTTTCCCACCATTCTTTCACACAACAACACTGCCTTCAGTTTATCACCATTCTTTCACACAACAACACTGCCTTCAGTTTCTCACCATTCTTGTAGTCTCTTTCACACAACACGTCCTTCAGTTTATTGTGACTCTTGTAGTTTCCTTCACACAACAACACTGCCTTCACTTGATCGTCACTTTTTCTGTCACACAATAACACTTCCTTCAGTTTATCATTACTGTTTCACACAAAACACTGTCTTCAGTTTATTACCACTCTTTCACACAACAACACTGTCTTCAGTTTATTACCACTCTTTCACACAACAACACTGTCTTCAGTTTATCACCATTCTTTCACATAACAACACTGCCTTCAGTTTCTCACCATTCTTTCACATAACAACACTGCCTTCAGTTTCTCACCATTCTTGTAGTCTCTTTCACACAACACGTCCTTCAGTTTATCGTGACTCTTGTAGTTTCCTTCACACAACAACACTGCTTTCAGCTGATCGTCACTTTTTCTGTCACACAATAACACTTCCTTCAGTTTATCATTACTCTTTCACACAAAACACTGTCTTCAGTTTATTACCACTCTTTCACACAAAACACTGTCTTCAGTTTATTACCACTCTTTCACACAACAACACTGTCTTCAGTTTACCACCATTCTTTCACACAACAACACTGTCTTCAGTTCATCACCACTCTTTCATACAGCAACACTGTCTTCAGTTTATCATCACTCTTTCACACAACAACACTGTCTTCAGTTTATTACCACTCTTTCACACAACAACACTGTCTTCAGTTTATCATCACTCTTTCACACAACAACACTGTCTTCAGTTTATTACCACTCTTTCACACAACAACACTGCTTTCAGCTGATCGTCACTTTTTCTGTCACACAATAACACTTCCTTCAGTTTATCATTACTCTTTCACACAAAACACTGTCTTCAGTTTATTACCACTCTTTCACACAAAACACTGTCTTCAGTTTATTACCACTCTTTCACACAACAACACTGTCTTCAGTTTATCATCACTCTTTCACACAACAACACTGTCTTCAGTTTATCATCACTCTTTCACACAACAACGCTGTCTTCAGTTTATTACCACTCTTTCACACAACAACACTGTCTTCAGTTTACCACCATTCTTTCACACAACAACACTGTCTTCAGTTCATCACCACTCTTTCATACAGCAACACTGTCTTCAGTTTATCATCACTCTTTCACACAACAACGCTGTCTTCAGTTTATCATCACTCTTTCACACAACAACACTGTCTTCAGTTTATCACCACTCTTTCACACAAAACACTGTCTTCAGTTTATTACCACTCTTTCACACAACAACACTGTCTTCAGTTTATCATCACTCTTTCACACAACAACACTGTCTTCAGTTTATCATCACTCTTTCACACAACAACACTGTCTTCAGTTTATCACCACTCTTTCACACAAAACACTGTCTTCAGTTTATTACCACTCTTTCACACAACAACACTGTCTTCAGTTTATCATCACTCTTTCACACAACAACACTGTCTTCAGTTTATCATCACTCTTTCACACAACAACGCTGTCTTCAGTTTATCATCACTCTTTCACACAACAACGCTGTCTTCAGTTTATCACCATTCTTTCACACAGCAAACTATACATATGAGAGACAGAGAGAGATTTGTACAAAGTTGTAGTAGGGCAGGTAACAAAACGATCAAACAACTCTTTCGATACTTGAAAATAACTTCGCAAAGATTAAAACAGGATATATACATGTGTGTTTGTGAGTGAGTGTGTGTGTGTGTGTGTGTGTGTGTGTGTGTGTGTGTGTGTGTTTCTGTGTTTCTCTGTATGTGCTTGTTCCAGTTTTTCAAAAAGCAATTTTACACTGATCCCCCCAGCTTTCGCCCCAACGTTCGCCAAGCACCCGCTGCCATCCCAAGTGACGGGGTCAGCCAGCGGAGACATCACTATCGTCTGCAATCCCGAAGGAGCCCCGTTTCCGGTCATCACCTGGCAAAAAGACGGCGGACCTCTGACCCCCGATGGCAGTCACGTGACCCAGCTGTCCAATGGGAACCTGATCATCCGCGAGCTGACGGAGAGCGACAAGGGAAGCTACACGTGCGTGGCTGAGAACCAGTTTGGAAAGGACAGCAGTAGTACCAGGCTGGAGCTGGCAGGTTGGTGGCCACGGTGATGCCTTCATCTTCTTCTTCTTCTCCTTCTTCTTCTTCTTCGTTCTTGGGGTGCATTTTCCATGTTCACTCGTATGCACACGAGTGGGCTTTTACGTGTATGACCACTCCCCCCCCCCCCCACCCGGGCCACCCTCCCCCGCCACCACGCCCGCCATGGAGGCAGCCATACTCCGTTTCCGGGGTGTGTGCATGCTGGGTATGTTCTTGTTTCCATAGCCCACCGAACGCTCACATGGATTACAGGATCTTTAACGTACGTATTTGATCTTTTGCTTGCGTATACACACGAAGGGGTTCAGGCACAAACAGGTCTGCACATATGATAATTATGTTGACCTGGAAGATCGGAAAAGAATTCTCCAGCCTTTTTACCAACAGGCGCCATTACCGAGATTCGAACCCGGGACCCTCAGATTGAAAGTCCAATGCTTTAACCATTCGGCTATTACGCCCGTTTGATGGCTTCAGTTAGGGAGTGTTTGCGTTCCTGCTTTCGTCGCTTGCAGAGCGAGAAGTAGGTCATATGACGTCATTGGCAGCCCTGCTACAGTAACTTGCTTTTTCTGTGTTTGCACTATTTCGTTCGGACAACTTTTTAGGCAGAGTTTACAAATGGATCAGTTCGAATACGAAATAGCAGAGATGTGAAAAGAAACACGCTCAAAGTAAACATAGAAGATTAGAGCAAATAATGGGTGTGATTATATACCCAAATATATATTGTAAACTTGCAAAATAATCACCGAAAATGTTCAAAGCCCTTTCGTCAGAAGAGCGATTTCCACAGCGAAATTTTAACCTTTTTGGTGGCCTGGAAAAAAAAAACAACAACAGGAAATGGACACGCGCATGCGTACGCGGTTCTCGCCAGTATTTTCCCCACTCCGCGAGACGTTCAGTTGTGGTCTGGACGCTGGTTATTCGGATGAGACGATAAACCGAGGAACCGTGTGCAGCATGCACTGAGCGCACTTAAAGAACCCACGGCAATAAAAAGAAAACAAAAGTGTGTAGAAAAATCCGCTTTGATAGGAAAAACAAACAAAGCAAAGCAAATAAACTGCAGGCAGAAAAGAAAAAAAAAAGAAAAATAATACTGTGATATGCTGTGCTATGCTATGTTACGTTGTGCTCTGCCGTGCTGTAGCGGGGACAAGACCAGACCAGACCAGACCAGACAAGACAACCCAACCCATTGCTACGCAACGCAATACAATACAATGCAAAACAACACAACACAACATTACACAATACAATACTACACAACGCAACGCAACGCAACTCAATGCAATGCGATGCAATGCAAAACACTACTACGCTATGTTATACTATGCCATGCTATGCTATGTTACACTGTGCTCCGCCGTGCTGTAGCGGGAGAAATACAATACAATACAACGCAATACAATACAACGCAACTCAATGCAATACAATACAATGCAAAACAGCACACAGTTCAATGCAAAACAATGAAAACTAATACTACGGTATGTTATGCTATGTTACGTTGTGCTCTGCAATGCTGTAGAGGGGACAATACAATACAATACAATACAATACAATACAACGTAACGCAACGCAATGCAACCCAACACAACATTACACAACACAACACAATACAATACAATGCAAAACAACACAACACAACATTACACAATACAATACAATACAACACGACACGACACAATACAACACGACACGACACGACACAATACAACACGACACGACACGACACAATACAACACGACACGACACGACACAACACAATACAACACGACACGACACGACACGTCACAATGCAACGCAACGCAACAGAACACAATACAACGCAACACAATACAACACAACGAAACATGACACAACACGACACAAACACAACACGACACAACGCAACGCAATGCAATACTACGATACACTATACTATGCTATGTAATGATACGCTATGCTCGGCTATGCTATGCAATAATACGCAATGTTATGCAACAATACGCTATGCTATGCCATTCCATACTACGCCATGCTAAGCTTAACTATGCTATGCTATGCTACACCGTGCCGTGTCGCACGTGCTGCAGCCGGGGCCACTCTGACTCTGGGCCCCTCAGCCACGGTGGCCGAGGTCAACACTTCCGCCTTCCTGGCCTGCCAGGCGTCACGTAACCCCAAGGTGGACCTCACCTTTGTCTGGTACTTCAACGGCTACCTCCTGGACACCGACCTTCCTGACTACACGAAGGTAGGTCGGTCTGTCGGTCTGTCAGTGTGTGTGTGTGTGTGTGTGTGTGTGTGTGTGTGTGTGTGTGTGACATGTTTTCTGTAACCTTATGATGATGATGATTGTTGTTATTGCTGTTGTTATTATGATCATCGTTCTGTCTTGTGTTGTGTTGCATTGTGTTGTGTCGTGTTTTGTTGTGTTGTGTTGCGTTGCGTTGTGTTGTTTTGTTTTGTGTTGTGCTGTGCTGTGGTTTGCTGTGCTGTGCTGTGCTGTGTTGTGTCGTACTGTATTATATTGTATTATTTTCCCTCATGACCTGACAAAGCGCGTTGGGTTTCATGCTGCTGGTCAGGCATCTGTTTAGCAGGTATGGTGTAGCGTATATGGATTTGTCCGAACGCAGTGACGCCTCCTTGAGTAACTGAAGTGATCTGCATCGTATCGTATCGTATTGCACTGCACTGCATTGCATTGCGTTGCATTGCATTGTATCGTATTGGAATGTGCAGGTGGACTCACACCCCTCAGGAAGGACGGGTCTGTACGTGAAGAACGTGCAGTTCGAGGACGAGGGGCTGTACCGGTGTACCGTGCGTACAGCCTTCACCCAGGAGCACAAACAGGCCTACCTCACTGTCAAAGGTCACCCCCCCTCCCCGCGCTCCCCTCTCCCCCCACCCCTATTCACTTCCTGTCTGTCAAGGGTCACCCACCCTTTCACTTCCTGTTTGTCAAAGGTCACCCTCCCTTTCACTTCCTGTCAGTGGTCACCCTCTCTTTCTCTTCCTGACTGTCAAAGGTCGCCCTCCCTTACACTTCCTGTCTGTCAAAGGTCACTCTCTCTTTCACTTCCTGTCAAAGGTCACCCTCTCTTTCACTTCCTATCTGTGGTCACCCTCCTTTTCACTTCCTGGCAAAGGTCACATGCCTTTCACTTCCTGTCTGTCAAAGGTCACCCTCCCTTTCACTTCCTATCTGTGGTCACCCTCCTTTTCACTTCCTGTCAAAGGTCACCCTCCCTTTCACTTCCTGACTGTCAAAGGTCACCCTCCCTTTCACTTCCTGATTGTCAAAGGTCACCCTCCCTTTCACTTCCTGACTGTCAAAGGTCACCCTCCTTTTCCCTTCCTGTTAGTGGTCACACTTACTTTCACTTCCTGTCAAAGGTCACACTTCCTTTCACTTCCTGTCAGAGGTCACATGCCCTTCACTTCCTGTCTGTCAAAGGTCACCCTCCCTTTCACTTCCTATCAGTGGTCACCCTCCTTTTCACTTCCTGTCAAAGGTCACCCTCCTTTTCCCTTCCTGTTAGTGGTCACACTTCCTTTCACTTCCTGTCAAAGTCAACACTCCCCTTCACATCCTATCAAAGGTCACTCCACCCTTTCACTTCCTGAGTGTCAAAGGTCACGTCACTCACCTTGACTTACTGACTGTCAAAGGTCACACACTTTTCACTTCCTCACTGTCGTAAGGAAAAACCATTCCCTTTCACTTCCTCACTGTCATATGGTCATAAAATACAGAATGACTTCCACGCCGTGTGTGTGTGTGTGTGTGTGTGTGTGTGTGTGTGTGTGTGTGTGTGTGTGTGTGTGTGCGTGCCTGCCTGCCTGTCTGTCTGTCTGTCTGTCTGTCTGTATTATGTATATGGATATATGTATGTATGTATGGTATGCTTGCATGCCTGTCTGTCTGCCTGTCTGTATGTATGTATGCCTGTCTGTCTGTATGTCTGGCTGTGTGTATGTATGTATGTATGTATGTATGTATGTATGTATGTATGTATGTACATGGATATATGTATGTATGTGTGTATGTATGGTATACATGCATGCATGTCTGCCTGCCTGCCTGCCCTCCTGTCTGTCTGTCTGTATGTATGTATACATGCATGTCTGCATGCCTGTTTGTCTGTCTGTCTGTCTGTCTGTATGTATGTACGTACGTTTGTATTAATGCATACATGTACATGTATGTATGTATGTATGCATGTCTGCATGTTTGCCTGCCTGTCTGTTTGTATATATGTATGTATGTATGTATGTATGTATGTATGTATGCATGCATGTACATGTACGTATCTATGTATGTACCTCTGTATCTTATGTATAGATGCATGTATCCATGTATGTGTGCACAGGCCCACCGGGGGAAGTGGCGGGAGTGTACGTAGACCTGCAGTCGGTGACCCGCTACGAGATGTCCGTGCTGTGGACGGACGGGGCCGACAACGGGGGTCCGGTGCTGGCCTTCAGGATACAGGCCGAGGACGAGTTCAATCTGGGCACCTGGGCTGACATCACCCGTACGTCAGGGGAGAGAGAGAGAGAGAGAGAGAGAGAGAGAGAGAGAGAGATCAACATGGGATACATGAGTTGACCTTACCTGTACGTCAGGTGAAAGTGTGTGTCTGTCTGTGTGTCTGTGCGTGTACCCGTGCATGCGTGCGTCCGTGTGTGTGTGTGTGTGTGTGTGTGTGTGTGTGTGTGTGTGTGTGACCAGTCATACAGGCCCAGGACAGCATACGGGCGCAGACAGAGTCCCAGACAAGCAAACGGAGGGCAGACCTTGACGGACTCAATCCCGGAACCAGCTACAGGATCCGTGTTCTGGCCCAGAATGAGTTCGGCCTGGGCCCCCCGAGTAAACCGTCCTGTGAGTATCCCAAGAGTAAACCGTCCTGTGAGTATCCCCCGAGTAAACCGTCCTGTGAGTATCCCAAGAGTGAACCGTCCTGTGAGTATCCCCCGAGTAAACCGTCCTGTGAGTATCCCAAGAATAAATCGTCCTGTGAGTATCCCCCGAGTAAACCGTCCTGTGAGTATCCCAAGAATGAACCGTCCTGTGAGTATCCCAAGAATAAACCATCCTGTGAGTATCCCAAGAATAAACCGTCCTGTGAGTATCCCAAGGATAAACCGTCCTGTGAGTATCCCCCGAGTAAACCGCCCTGTAAGTATCCTAAGAATAAACCGTCCTGTGAGTATCCCCCTGAGTAAACCTTCCTGTGAGTATCCCAAGAATAAACCGTCCTGTGAGTATCCCAAGAATAAACCAAAGTTTTTACAATGTTCATTATAAATCTTGACATACAAAAATGTGATCATCTCTTGGCCTTCTTTCACTTTCGTCAGTTGATTATTTCTCGTATGTGTTCTTAAACCAAGTGTATGGTTGTCAGTTGTGTCCGACTATGACCATCACAACAGCAGAGGAGGAAACTGCTATCCCGACCATCTGGGCTAGAATTTGATTATAGTGGAGAGTGTCTTGCCAAAATTGTACCCCCACTCTGTCGGTTAAGAGGGTTTTAAGATAGTCGGCTTTGAGCGTTCAGCACATAATAGACGTCAGCTAACATCCTGATCAAAGTGTTGCCATAGTGCGTATATGTATGACAGTCAGTGTGTCCGACTATGACCATCAGAGCAGCGGAGGAGGCAACTGTTGTCCCAACTGTCTAGGCTTGGGTTTTGTTTATGCTGTGGAGAGTGCCTTGGCCAAATCACATCCCACTCTCTCGGCCTAGAGGGTTTTAGGTACAGTCGGCGTTGGGATGGTTCCCAAAGGCCAACTAGCCCCCAACCCCCACCCCCCCAAGGCTGCAGAGCAAAGAGTCAGTGCCATTTTGCCTCCTAGTTTGAAAGTCGTAGTCCTTCACAAAAAACAACAACAAAAAACTAAGCTGTAGCTGAATTCCCGTTGCATTGGAGAAACCACTGACCATGCAGCTCTCACTTTGCTGTTGGCCCAACTGTAAACTTCTGTTAATCGGTGATATTCTTCTTCTTCTTCGTTTCTGGGCTGCAACTCCCACGTTCACTCGTATGTATACGAGTGAGCTTTTACGTGTATGACCGTTTTTACCCCGCCATATAAGCAGCCATACTCCGTTTTCGGGGGTGTGCATGCTGGGTATGTTCTTGGTATAACCCATCGAACGCTGACATGGATTACAGGATCTTTAACGTGCATATTTAATCTTGTGCTTGTGTATACACACGAAGGGGGTTTAGGCACAAACAGGTCTGCACATATGTTGATCTGGGAGATCGGAGAAATCTCCACCCTTTACCCACCAGGCGCCGTAACCGAGATTCGAAACCGGGACCCTCAGATTGAAAGTCCAACGCTTTAACCATTCGGCTATTGCGCCCGTCAATAAAGGAATAAAGAGAGAAGGAGATTGTGTTGTCTTAAAACCCTCTTGGCCGAGAGGGCGAGGATGTGATATGGGCAGCATCCACTCTACTTTAATCAAATTCTAGCCCAGATATCTGGGCAGCAGTTGCCTCCTCCGTTGTTCTGGTTGTCCGAAACGGACACGGCTGTCATACATACATACAAACATACGTACATGTATACATACGTATATACATTTTTGCAACGTTTTAACCATTCGGCTATTTCGCCCGTCTGATGTGTGATTTAGGATGAGTGTTGGGCACACCTAGTACGTAGAAGTACTTACAGTACGTACCCAGTACCCAGAAGTATAAGGGCGAAAACCAATCGCTTCGCCAATTGCTTTTTCCCCAAAGCAGTCAATGCCCTGTCTCTCGGACAAATCCAGTTTGATAAATAGAATTGTGCAACCAACAACCATCTACCTGAAGATCCAGTCATCAGCCCCATCCACATGTAATATGCAGCTTCTGTTCAAACGTGTGTGTGTGTGTGTGTGTGTGTGTGTGTGTGTGTTTGTGTGTGTGTGTGTGTGTGTGTGTGTGTGTGTGTGTGTGAGAAGGAGAGAGAGAGAGTGCGTGTGTGTGTGCAGTGCGTGCATGTGTGAGTATGCACAAGTTTTTATATTGATATGCACTTGTATGTATCCTAATTTCTACTGTATCTGTGTTTGTGTATTTTCGATTTATGTTCGTATCTTGTTACGTACTATCCCCTCCAATATTCCTTGTGACCCCGGTACACTTGGTAATAAAGACATAATCTATTTTATTCTATTCTAACTGTAGTCCTGGGCAGTGAAGACGTTTTGGCTTGTCGTGACAGCATACGTGAAGACGTTGGACGCTCCCCCTGCCGTGTCTCCACGGAACGTGCGTGGGGGAGGGGGCAGTGTGGGGGACCTCACTCTGCAGTGGGATGTAAGATCTGTGTGTGTGTGTGTGTGTGTGTGTGTGTGTGTGTGTGTGTGTGTGTGTGTTGTG
>NC_134890.1:19847107-19884607 GCF_041734735.1 Babylonia areolata
TAGTGATAATGTTACCTATGTGTTACAGCGCAGTTAGTGATAATGTTACCTATGTGTTGCAGCGCAGTTAGTCAAAATGTTACCTGTGTGTTACAGCGCAGTTAGTGATAATGTTACCTGTGTTGCAGCGCATTTAGTGATAATGTTACCTGTGTGTTGCAGAGCAGTTAGTGATAATGTTGCCTGTGCGTTACAGCGCAGTTAGTGATAATGTTACCTGTGTGTTACAGCGCAGTTAGTGATAATGTTACCTGTGTGTTACAGCACAGATAGCGATAATGTTACCTGTGTGTTACAGCACAGATAGTGATAATGTTACCTGTGTGTTACAGCGCAGTTAGTGATAATGTTACCTGTGCGTTACAGCGCAGTTAGTGATAATGTTACCTATGTGTTACAGCGCAGTTAGTGATAATGTTACGTATGTGTTACAGCGCAGTTAGTGATAATGTTACCTGTGTGTTACAGCGCAGTTAGTGATAATGTTACCTATGTGTTACAGCGCAGTTAGTGATAATGTTACCTGTGTGTTGCAGCGCAGTTAGTGATAATGTTACCTATGTGTTACAGCGCAGTTAGTGATAATGTTACCTGTGTGTTACAGCGCAGTTAGTGATAATATTACCTGCGTGTTACAGCGCTAGAGGTGATAATGTTACCTGTGTGTTACAGCGCAGTTAGTGATAATGTTACCTGTGTGTTACAGCGCAGTTAGTGATAATGTTACCTGTGTGTTACAGCGCAGTTAGTGATAATGTTACCTATGTGTTACAGCGCAGTTAGTGATAATGTTACCTGTGTGTTACAGAGCAGTTAGTGATGTTACCTGTGTGTTACAGAGCAGTTAGTGAGGTTACCTGTGTGTTGCAGAGCAGTTAGTGATAATGTTAACTGTGTGTTACAGCGCAGTTAGTGATAATGTTACCTATGTGTTACAGCGCAGTTAGTGATAATGTTACCTATGTGTTACAGCGCAGTTAGTGATAATGTTACCTATGTGTTGCAGCGCAGTTAGTGATAATGTTACCTATGTGTTACAGCGCAGTTAGTGATAATGTTACCTATGTGTTGCAGCGCAGTTAGTGATAATGTTACCTATGTGTTACAGCGCAGTTAGTGATAATGTTACCTATGTGTTACAGCGCAGTTAGTGATAATGTTACCTATGTGTTACAGCGCAGTTAGTGATAACGTTACCTATGTGTTACAGCGCAGTTAGTGATAATGTTACCTGTGTGTTGCAGCGCCGCTGACGTACCCGCAGGAAGTCCGGGTGTATTCGGCAGGTCCTCGCAGCGTCAAAGTGTGGTGGCGGGGCATCTCCTACATCACTGATGAGGAGGGGATGGTGGGCTATGTGGTCGGTATTCTGTTGTCCGCCTCTTCCTGTGTTGTTGCCGACTTATGAATGGTTTACGCTGTTGCCGATGTATGTATGTATGGATGGATGTTGCCTATTTGTTACTGAAGCCAATGTATGACTGTGTATGACTGCTGTCCACCTACGAATCTTGACGATACTGTTGACGATCTGTCGCTGTTGGAAATGCTGTATGGGTGTTGCCGATCTGGCAGTGATGCTGATGCATGGCTGCTGTCCACCTCTCACTGTTGCCGATGTATGAACCTTGAATATACTGCTACCGATCTCTGACTTGCCAGTGTATGAATGTGTGGCTGTTGCTGATCTGTGACTGTTGTTGATGTATGAATGTTGCCTGCACGTGACTGTTGCTGATGTATGAATGTTGCCTGCACGTGACTGTTGCTGATGTATGAATGTTGCCTGCACGTGACTGTTGCTGATGTATGAATGTTGCCTGCACGTGACTGTTGCTGATTTATGAATGTTGCCTGCACGTGACTGTTGCTGATGTATGAATGTTGCCTGCACGTGACTGTTGCTGATTTATGAATGTTGCCTGCACGTGACTGTTGCTGATGTATGAATGTTGCCTGCACGTGACTGTTGCTGATGCATGAATGTTGCCTGTACGTGACTGTTGCTGATTTATGAATGTTGCCTGCACGTGACTGTTGCTGATGTATGAATGTTGCCTGCACGTGACTGTTGTTGATGTATGAATGTTGCCTGCACGTGACTGTTGCTGATGTATGAATGTTGCCTGCACGTGACTGTTGCTGATGTATGAATGTTGCCTGTACGTGACTGTTGCTGATGTATGAATGTTGCCTGCACGTGACTGTTGTTGATGTATGAATGTTGCCTCTACGTGACTGTTGCTGATGTATGAATGTTGCCTGCACGTGACTGTTGCTGATGTATGAATATTGCCTGCACGTGACTGTTGCTGATGTATGAATGTTGCCTTCACGTGACTGTTGTTGACGTATGAATGTCACCCGCCTCTGACTTGCTGATGTACAAAATGTCACCTACCTGTGACTGTTGCTGATGTATGAATGTTGCAGATTTGTGACTGTTGCTATTGTTTGAAATTTGCCGATATCTGACTGTTGCAGATCTCAGTTTCAATGTCTGAAGGCGTCACTGCGTTCGGACAAATCCATATGCGCTACACCGCATCTGCTAGGCAGATACTAGACAACAGCATAACCCAACGCGTTTGTCGGGTCTTGAGTGCATGCATGTATGTTTGTGCACCTATCAAAGTGGATTTTATTTTAAAAAGAGAACTCTGTGAGTGGACAACACTTTCGTTGCCAGGGGTTCTTCTTCTGTGCGCTAAGAGCGTGCTGCACAACACAGGACCCTCGGTTTATCAACTCATCCGAATGACTTGGACACTCGGGTTGATATTTTCAAGTCAAACCTGGGACAACTCATCCGAATGACCAGTAGAATCACGGGTATATATTTCTTTTCAAATCAAACCTGGGACAAAGAGATGCGAGAGTGGGGGATTCGAACCTCGCGACAGGACACTGTGCTGGCAGATGAGCGTCTCAACCATTCTGACACCTTCCTCTTGCAGGTCGTCGTCATCGTCGTCGTTCGTGGGGTGCAACACCCTCGTTCACTCGTATGCACCCGAGTGGGCTTTTACGTGTATGACCCTTTTTTTACCCCGCAATGTAGGCAGCCATACTCCGTTTTTGGGGGTGTGCATGTTGGATATGTTCTTGTTTCCATAACCCACCGACCGCTGACATAGATTACATGATCTTTAACGTGCGCGTTTGATCTTCTGCTTGCGTATACACACGAAGGGGGTCCAGGTACACGAAGCAGGTCTGCACATAATTATGTTGACCTGGGAGATCGGGATAAATCAACACCCTTTACCCCCACCAGGCACCGATGATACTCTTTCTCCGCCATAGGCGACTTTAATTTGACTGGACAGTTCACCGCCATATACAGGTCGACAAGACAGTTCACCGCCATTGGCGACTTTAGGTCGACTAGACAGTTCACCGCCATTGGCGACTTTAGATCGACTAGACAGTTCACCGCCATTGGCGACTTTAGATCGACTAGACAGTTCACTACCATAGGCGACTTTAGGTCAACTAGACAGTTCACCGCCATTGGCGACTTTAGGTCGACTAGACAGTTCACCGCCATCGGCTTTAGGTCGACTAGACAGTTCACCGCCATCGGCGACTTTAGTCAACATTGAGGGGTCAGGTTAAATGAACCGTTTTTTCACATTGTAGCAAAGCTTGACCTTCAGATCGAAAGTCCAACGTTTGCTTTAACCACTCGGCTATTGCGGCCCGTCCTCTTGCAGGTCTACTACTGGAAAGCCAACGAGCCGGCCCGCACGGCCAAAGAGGCGACAGTGGACCGCTGGACCTTCGAGACTGTGCTGACGGACATTGACGAGTCCACACTGTACGCGCTGAGGGTGGCGGGAGAGAACGAAGGGGGGTACGGGAGGAAATCGCCCACACAGTACTTCACTTTTGGTCAGTGGGGGATTTTTTTTTTTTTTGGGGGGGGGGGGGGGGGGCGGGGGGGGGGGGCGTGTGTGTGTGTGTATGGGGGGCGGGGGGGGGGGTGTTATTGTTCCTGTTGTTGTTGTTGTTATCATTATCATTGTTATCCTTATAAATTAGTTTATTTATTCATCTGTTTAGTTATTTCAATGTTTTCCTAAAAAAAAAAGAAAAAAAAGAAAAAATAAATAAATTAAAAAGTGTTAATTTTAGCACCCCAAATTTCAGTTGCTGGTAGTCACCGGACAGTCCGGAATTCCAACAATTTCTAGGCCTGACGAGGCAGCTTCTTCTTCTTCTTCTGCGTTCACTCGAATGCACACGAGTGGGCTTTTACGTGTATGACCGTTTTTACCCCGCCATGTAGGCAGCCATACTCCGTTTTCGGGGTGTGCATGCTGGGTATGTTCTTGTTTCCATAACCCACCGAACGCTGACATGGATTACAGGATCTGTAACGTGCGTATTTGATCTTCTGCTTGCATATACACACGAAGGGGGTTCAGGCACTAGCAGGTCTGCACATATGTTGACCTGGGAGATCGGAAAAATCTCCACCCTTTACCCACCAGGCGCCGTCACCGTGATTCGAACCCGGGACCCTCAGATTGACAGTCCAACGCTTTAACCACTCAGCTATTGCGCCCGTCAACGAGGCAGCATGCAATGAGAGAGAGAAAGAGAGAGAGAGAGAGAGAGTGTGTGTGTTTTGTGTGTGTGTGTGCGTACATATGAGTGCGTGTGTGTAAGTGAGTGCATGTGTACATGAGTGTGTGTGTGTGCATGTGAGTGAGCGCGCGCGCGCATGTGTGTGTATGTGCGTGCGCGCGCGCGTGCTATCTCTGTGGCAGTGTGATTGATCCCCACCTTGTTGTTGTTGCAGCGGGCGAGGTGACGGTGGACCCTCGCTTCTCACAGACCATCGACGTCTTCATGGCGCCGGCTGCCACACCACGCCTCTCTACCGGATTGTTGGCCTCGGCACTGCTTCTCTCCCTTCCCCTCCGGTCCCTGTCCTGATTCCCTCCCCTTTCTTCTTCTTCCTTTCGCTTTGCTTTCTGTCCTCGCTTCCTTCCCCTTCTTATTCTTCTGTCCTCACTGCTTCTCTCCCTTCTCCTCCTCCGGTCCCTGTCTTGATTCCCTCCCCTTTCTTCTTCTTCCTTTCGCTTTGCTTTCTGTCCTCGCTTCCTTCCCCTTCTTATTCTTCTGTCCTCACTGCTTCTCTCCCTTCTCCTCCTCCGGTCCCTGTCTTGATTCCCTCCCCTTTCTTTTTCCTTTCCTTTGCTTTCTGTTCTCGCTCCCCCCCCCCCCACCCCCCTTCTTTTTTCTTCCTTTAATTTTATCCTCACTTGCCTCCCTTCCTCTTCCTATACTTCTGTCCTCACTTCCCTCCCCTTCTCTTTCTTCCTATACTTCTGTCCTCACTTCCCTCCTTTTCTCTTTCTTCCTATACTTCTGTCCTCACTTCCCTCCCCTTTCTCTTTCTTCCTATACTTCTGTCCTGACTTCCCTCCCCTTCTCTTTCTTCCTATACTTCTGTCCTCACTTCCCTCCCCTTCTCTTTCTTCCTATACTTCTGTCCTGACTTCCCTCCCCTTCTATTTCTTCCTATACTTCTGTCCTCACTTCCCTCCCCTTTCTCTTTCTTCCTATACTTCTGTCCTCACTTCCCCCCCCTTTCTCTTTCTTCCTATACTTCTGTCCTCACTTCCCTCCCCTTCTCTTTCTTCCTATACTTCTGTCCTCAGTTCCCTCCCTTTCTCTTTCTTCCTATACTTCTGTCCTCACTTCCCTCCCCTTCTCTTTCTTCCTATACTTCTGTCCTCACTTCCCTCCCCTTCTCTTTCTTCCTATACTTCTGTCCTCACTTCCCTCCCCTTCTCTTTCTTCCTATACTTCTGTCCTCAGTTCCCTCCCTTTCTCTTTCTTCCTATACTTCTGTCCTCACTTCCCTCCCCTTCTCTTTCTTCCTATACTTCTGTCCTCACTTCCCTCCCCTTCTCTTTCTTCCTATACTTCTGTCCTCACTTCCCTCCCCTTCTCTTTCTTCCTATACTTCTGTCCTCACTTCCCTCCCCTTCTTTCTTCCTATACTTCTGTCCTCACTTCCCCCCCTTTCTCTTTCTTCCTATACTTCTGTCCTCACTTCCCTCCCTTTCTCTTTCTTCCTATACTTCTGTCCTCACTTCCCTCCCCATCTCTCCCTTCCTATACTTCTGTCCTCACTTCCCTCCCCATCTCTCCCTTCCTATACTTCTGTCCTCACTTCCCTCCCCTTCTCTCCCTTCCTATACTTCTGTCGTCACTTCCCTCCCCATCTCTCCCTTCCTATACTTCTGTCCTCACTTCCCTCCCCTTTCTCTTTCTTCCTATACTTCTGTCCTCACTTCCCTCCCCATCTCTCCCTTCCTATACTTCTGTCCTGACTTCCCTCCCCTTCTCTTTCTTCCTATACTTCTGTCCTCACTTCCCTCCCCTTCTCTTCCTTTTTCTACTTATACAATATATAATAATATAAAGATCACTCTCTTCCTCTCCCCCCCTTCTCTCTACACACCTCATCAACATGCACACACACACACACACACACACACACACAAACAACCAGAAATAAGCACGTATCTTTACTGTCGCAGACATCAGGAGATATGAAATTCAAAAAGACGAGTCTTCAAATTCTTTTTAAAAGTTGAAAGGCACGGAGTTTGTTGATTTTTCTTTTTCAGGGACAGGTGTAGAGTGTTCCAGACAGTTAGGCCAAAGATAGAGAAAGTGTTGTTTTTTTGTTTGTTCTGTTGTTGTTGTTGTTTATTTTTAGGAAGAACCGAAGAACACTAAGCAGAGAGGTGTCAAGAGAGCGTAAAATGGTTGAAGAACTGTGTAGATGGAAAAGTTTAGAAAGATATGATGGCATTCTGCATACTGATGTGATAGAGACACCGAAACCAGAGACAACTGAGCAATTTTATATTGGACTCTAGCCTTCACAGAAAGCCAGTGTGGAGTGTGTCAGCAGGCATGTTGCACTATCGTGCCTGGATTTGCGGGGAGCACTAGTCGGGCTGTATGATTGTGGATGCGCTTGAGTTTATTTACCCTGTTTTCAGTGAGACCAGCAAAAGAGAGTTGTTACAGTAGTTTAATCTATACAAGAAACAGCAGCAGCAGAGGAAAGGAAGAAGCGAATTTTGCCAAATCTGAGTAACTGATAGAACAGAGTGCGGCACAAGTTTGTGACATGTGCATCCTTGGAGAGAGTTTCACCCTTTCGCTGCCAGTCAATTTAGAGTTCAACATTCGCTTGTGCTATGAGCACAGAAAAGGTGGGGATTCCCCTGTGATGCGTAGAAAATACGGCCTATCCTGCCACCTTCTTTTCCTTCTTCGTTCGTGTGCTGCAACTCTACCACGTTCACTCGTATGTACACCAGTGGGCTTGTACGTGCATAACCGTTTTTACCCCGCCATGTGGGCAGCCATGCTCCGTTTTTTGGGTTTTTTTGTTGTTGTTGTTGTTTTTTTGTGCTGAAATGCGACACCGGAGGTGAAGCGAAGGTTTCTAACAAGCTGGGAGAATGGTATGTCAGTCAAAGACTGAGATGGACATTGGGGCAGAAGTGACCGGGGTAATCTTTTAATTGGTGCTAACAGCAATGATAAAGCATGATGAAAACGATTACGTAAAATGACAACGAAACAAAACGGCGTGACCAAAGCAAAAACAAAGCAAAAAACAACCCCCAACAACAACAACAACAACAACAACAGCTAAAAACATGACGAGCTCGAAACTTCCAGGCGAAGGGTCGTAACTCATATGTCTCTTCCTTTACTTCTATCCTCACTTCCCTCCCCTTATTTTTCTTCCTGTGCCTCTATCCAACCTTCTCTCCCCTTCACTTTAAAAAAAAATTATACTTCTGTTCTCACTTCTCTCCCTTTCTCTTCATTCTTATACTTTTATCCTCACTCCCTCCCCTCCCCACCCCCCGCCCGTCCCTACCTTCTTCTTCTTCTTCTGCGTTCACTCGTATGCACACGAGTGGGCTTTTACGTGTATGACCGTTTTTACCCCGCCATGTAGGCAGCCATACTCCGTTTTCGGGGGTGTGCATGCTGGGTATGTTCTTGTTTCCATAACCCACCGAACGCTGACATGGATTACAGGATCTTTAACGTGCGTATTTGATCTTCTGCTTGCATATATACACGAAGGGGGTTCAGGCACAAGCAGGTCTGCACATATGTTGACCTGGGAGATCGGAAAAATCTCCACCCTTTACCCACCAGGCGCCGTCACCGTGATTCGAACCCGGGACCTCAGATTGACAGTCCAACGCTTTAACCACTCGGCTATTGCGCCCGTCATCCCTACCTATACTTCTATCCTCATTTCCCTACCTCCCTACCTTCCTACCTTCCCTTCCTGTACTTTGTTCCCAACTTCCTTTTACTTTTTTTTCTTCAAATTTCCATTTGATAACATACAGACAATTAGCATGCATACAAATGTATAGAAAAAGGGAAAATGGGACAAAACAGACGAAACACGAACAAAAAATCGACATATAGATATAGTATCCCGAGAGAGAAAAAAAAACCATGAGAAAATCATTGTAAAAAACGCCATCAATTTACACGAGAGATTATTGATTTCACCAAAAAATGTATCATTTGTATGATTTTATGTTGACGTACTTTTGTTTTGCATACATTAAACGATAGATTTATATAATTATTTGTGAATAAATAATAAATCAGTCTTGATTTTTCAGACTGTTGAAGTTTACACCATTATTTCAGCCCCGTCCCCCCCCCCCGGGCCCCCCTGGCCTCCCCTCCCCCCCGTCCCCCGGCCTCCTTCCCGCCCCCTCTACCCGTTCCCCAAATAAAAAGCATTTTACTGTCAACATCAACAAAGAATTTTGTTGTTTCCAATCAGCTGTAAATATGATAAACTTTTTTTTTCTTGAATCTATATATTTCACATGCAACCATTGCCTTATATTATCTTCAATTCTGTATCTTGAAAATAAATAATATATTTGGTAAATGAGTGGACGTTTTAGGAGGCATTTATCTATGTTCACTGAAATTTTAGGTTCGCACAGACAGTACATTTTGTTTTCAGCAAATCTTCTATGCTTAGCCAAAAAAAACTGTTTTGTCTTTGTTAGTTTTGTTTTGTTTTGTTTTGTCTTTTTTTTTTTTCTAGAGAATAAAAACAGGGATACATTTTCTACCAGTCTGTTGGTAGTTTTATGTGTAGTTTCCCCTAGGTATAGAATAACAATATCAAACATACTGAACATATTTCTTTTTTTTAAAATAATTTTTCATATCATTTTTGTCCATGCATATCAACAAGAGACCAGATCAGTGTATTTTGTCTGTGTGTTGGATGTTGTTAACTCTCTCCATACGAACGGCGAAAGAGACGACGTTAACAGCGTTTCACCCCAATTACCATCATCAAAATATTGCAAGCGGAAGGCTCTTATACTGAAGAGGTGAATGTTGACAAAGAATACCACAATTCTGACGACGGAAGCTAAAGGTTGGGTCATTCAGACACCCACTGGACATCCGAGGGGTCTGTGTAGAGGAGAAGAGAGGACTGGCTGTACTGAGTGAGTTAAAGGTTTGAACCATCCGTAGCTCACATCCCCTGACCTGTGACCTTTTACCTTTTACATTTTTTCAGTCCTGACATTATGGTATTCAAGATCGACTGGGGAGATTATTTGAATTACATTGTATTTGATTGTTTGCTAACTAAGGTAAATGCTCAAAAACCGCAAAACGTGAATGATGATTTTAGTCATTGATAAACTTGGTTTTACCGACACTGTTTTCATTTACATTGAAGTCTTGTTAAACTGTGAACTGAACTATGGTTTATACAATTTATCATCGAAGTGAGGTAGATTGAATATGTTGTATTCGTGGGGACGCAATGCAGAATTCATTGCCCGTTTAAATATTTTCTATGGTTTCGTGTATCGCCTGTCATATCTTCAGCGATGATTTTTGCTGCAAATCTGAATATTTGATTAAAAACAACAACAACTCTAATCTACAAAAGTACAAAACAAGCAAACACCATTGTTTGTAAACATATGTACTGACATTGAAAGAAATAAAAGCACGATATTTTACTATTTCTTTCATACTATTGTATGTCTAAAGCACTGTGTGTGTGTGTGTGTGTGTGTGTGTGTGTGTGTGTGTGTGTGTGAGCTACCGTTGCTGGCGGCATGATCAAAGATTAGGCGAAACGGGAATGGGCGAATCGGACCTGCACACACACACACACACACACACACACACACACACCTCTCCCCCCCCTACTCCTCCCCGTCATGCCTGAAATAATCCACCTGCACACTGTCATGGCGCCGTGACAGATTCCACAAGGTGCTGGACTCGTGATCCACCAGTGCAGTGTTCACAAAGAATAATTTTGATCAGAAGAAGAACAAACAAATGGATCCGAGTTTATTGGAAATTTGACTCCATCGTTTTCGTTTTACTAACCATTAGATACAGAGCCTGTATCTACACCAGTGAATCAATAATATACATCACATCTTGTGTATCGGTCATATCATAGTGCTCTATCTACTATGACACCAAGAGAAACGCTTAAAAAATGAACAAACAAAAAACAACAGCAACAACAACAAAAAGAAAGAAAAAAAAACAACAACCCCAAAACAGCATCACGTATGGGGAATGTTTCTTACTGTGAAGGAGAATCATTAACACCTTTGTCTGCCACTGATGATTATGCTCGTCAGTGAAGCAGTGTAACCTGAGAAAGGCTGAGCTTTCCTTGGGGTTTGTATAATTTTTTTGTTCAGCAAAATCAATGACACCGTGCAGTGATATGGCTTAGAGGATGCGCTTCACGTTACCTCTGAACACACTGGTTCGAATCACGGCACAGTCGCCAGTATTTTCTCCCCCTCCACGTCCACCAGACATTGGTCTACAGGTGGTCTGGACGCTAGTCATTCGGATGAGTCGATAAACCGAGGTCCCGTTTGTAGCATGCACTTAGGGCACGTAAAAGAACCCACGGCAACAAAAGGTTTTTTCCCTGGCAAAATTCTGATGAAAATCCACTTCGACAGTAAAACAAAGCCAAACCAAACCAAACCAAAAAAACAAACAAACAAAAAACTGCAAACAGGAGAAAAAAAAAGGGGGGGGGGGGCGCTGTCAGTATAGCGACGCGCTCTCCCTGGGGAGAGCAACCCGAATTTCACACATAGAAATCTGTTGTGACAAATACAATAGAACACAATACAATACTATACAATACAAAACAATACGATTTGGGAGTGTATCTACACAAATGGCGGTAATTACACTTTAAAAAAACACCAAGAAACATTCATGCCAGGCTGATCTCGTTTTTCACCAAAGCTGAAGGGGTTACTTACATATCAACTCACAATGACATCAAAACAGATTCCCTTCAGATAAGTCAACCTGTATGCTAGCAGTGTGTGAGTGGCCATGGTGAAGCGAAGACTCTCAACGGCTCAGATCACCTGAGAGGTTCACTGCCAAGCTGCCGAATCCCCTGTGGACACTTCATTGCTAGGAAACAGGGGAATTACCTCAGTCTTCTTCACCAGTTCACTTCACTACACCACCAACACCCACCACCACCACCACTACCGCCACCACCTCCACCACCACTGCTGGTGGTGGTCAGAAACTGAAAAGGGATGGTCAGCCGTTGTGACATAAAGTCCTTGAATGTACCATTCACACGCACACACCCACACACGCACACGCACACGCATACACACACACACACACACACACACGCATACACACACACACACACACACACACACACATACACACACACACACACACACGCATATACACACACACACACACACGCATACACGCACACACACACACACACACACACACACACACACCAAAAATATCAAAGAAGTATACAAATCAGAAAATAAGCGAACATACAAATAAACGAACAGATAAGCAAGTAAGTAAGTAAGTAAGTACTATTCCATAGCGTATTTAACCGTATAAGTCTTTAGGTTATAGATAGCAATAAATCTGCGCTGGAAATGTCCCCTTTTTCTTTATAAATTCTGTTTCTTTTCTTTTCATTTCTTACTACCATCTCACCATTAAAAAAAAATGTCTGTCTGTCCGCCTGGACTTTCTTTCCTACAAAACCTCTTCTTTGAGCTGTTAGCTAGACTACTGCGGCACTGAACCCTTGCCTCTGGTTCGAATCCCGGCACAGTAGCCAGTATTTTCTCCCCCTCCACTAAAACCTTGAGTTGTTGTCTGGACGCTAGTTATTCGGATGAGACGATAAACCGAGGTCCCGTGTGCAGCATGCACTTAGCGCACGTAAAAGAACCCACGGCAACAAAAAGGTTGTTTCTGGCAAAGTTCTGTAGAAAAATCCAATTCGATAGGATAAACAAATAAAACTGCACGCAGGAAAAAAAAGAAAAAAAAAGGGGTGGCGCTGTAGTATAGCGACGCGCTCTCCCTGGGGAGAGCAGCCCGAGTTTCACACAGAGAAATCTGTTGTGATAAAAAGAAGTACAGATACAGATACAAACATAATCTGCCAGTACAGTGTCTGGGTTCGATTCCCGCTCTCGCCCTTTCTCCCAAGTTTGACTGGAAAAATCCAGCTGACCGTCCAGTCAATCGGATGAGACGATAAACCAAGGTCACGTGTGCAGCACGCACTTGACGCACTGAAAAAGAACCCATAGCAACAAAAGCGTTGTCCTCTGGCAGAATTATGTAAGTTTCAGTCAGTCAGTATCAGTAGCTCAAGGAGGCGTCACTGCGTTCGGACAAATCCATATACGCTACACAACATCTGCCAAGCAGATACCTGACCAGCAGCGTAATCCAACGCGCTTAGTCGGGCCTTGAGAAGGAAAAAAAAAGAAAAAAAAAGAAAAAAAAATAAAGAATTATGTAAAAAAACAAAAACAAAAAAGAACCCACTCTGATGAGTACACAAATATATATCCATGCACTCAAGGCCTGACAAGCACTATGGTTTTAATTAAGCTGCTGCCAGGCATCTGGCACCTAGCAGACGAGGTGCAGTGTATATGGATATGTCCGAAGGCAGTGACGCCTCCTTGAGAAACTGAAACTGGAACAACTGACGGAGTGTTCAATGGTCAAGGTCTATGTACGTGACAAGGCGCGGGTAATTCTCATGTCTCATACTTACTGACCCGCCAAAATTACGTTAAATTCATTTAGCTGTTCTCTCTCTCTCTCTCTCTCTCTCTCTCTCTCTCTCTGTGTGTGTGTGTGTGTGTGTGTGTGTGTGTGTGTGTGTGTGTGTGTGTGTGTGTGTGTGTGTAATTAAGATAGCAAGAACAACACCACCAATAAGAAAGTAATATCATTTAAAACTGGAGTCCTTCATCTCTGCTATACTAATTTTCTGCTCGATAGAGTTTTTTCTATGGCGAGGCGAAAATGACTTTCTTCTGAGTGCACCAATTTCCAGGTGGGTTCTTTTACGTGCGCTAAGTGCATGCTGCACACGGGACCTCGGTTTATCGTCTCATCTGAATGACTAGCGTCCAGACCACCACTCGAGGTCTAGTGGAGGGGGAGAAAATATCGTCGGCTGAGCCGCGGTCGAATGGGCTGTTTCTGGTTTATTTGTTTGTTTTAGTTTTTAATATCACTCATTTTGTTTGTATAGTGTGTGTAAAAGGTACGTGTACGCAATGTTTAAAATGTCCCCAGTGGGGACATGACATATATCTCTTGCCTCCACCCCCACCCCCCACCCCGTCATCTCCCTCGCCACCCCCAATTCGTCACCCTCTCTTCCAGGTATCTTCAACGATGGTTGTCGAAACAAGCAGGGGAAATCACTCCTTGTAAGGTATTACACGCTTATCGCGCTTTGTGTATTTTCTTTTCTCCGGGCGAAAACGATGGTTGCACGAGATAACACAGTTTAGTCACGTGCTCAGTATGCTGATAACATGTTTTGGTCATGAGTAAGTATGAGGGCAGACCGATTAACCCTTTGAGGTCTAACCGTAGTTAGTTGTTGGTTGCAGCAACTTGGAGAAAATACATGATCGTGGAACGCGATGCTGTACAAACTCCACCAGAGACGATACACTAAAATGGTACCCAATGTGATGATAGGTCATTCGAAGCTGAAAAAAAAAAAATATGTATGATGAAATATACCTGATGAAAGGACACGGTATACACGCCAACAATCCGTATGAAAGGGAGGACTGGCCGTACTGAGTGAGTTAAGGTGAGTGGACTGGAGACTGTACTGTGACAAGGAAGTGATGAATACGAACAATCACAAGCAAACACATGCACGTGACCACTGATGCAGTAAACTAGACAAAAACGCACAAATGCAGTCCAGAGCTGATGTCCTTTTTACCTACTTGTAGACAGTTTATCAAGAGTTGATATCCTTTCTACCTACTTGTAGACAGTGTATCAAACGATGTATATATATATATATATATATATATATATATATATATATATATGTGTGTGTGTGTGTGTGTGTGTGTGTGTGTGTGTGTGTGTGTGTTAAAAAAGACAAAAAATAAAAACAACAAAAAACAGCACCAACAACAAAAATATTTTTAGAAAACTCCAAACAAATCCCCGACCTCTCCGCACCACTAACAACAAGGAAAGGGTTGCCGCTGGCACGTACAAACAGATGTACCCATAGAGTTGCCTTACACTTGTTCTCATGCCTTGCGGTACAGATGTACCCGCGACATTTCTCCAAGAGGAGCCATCTGTCCTCATTCCTTATTTGCCAAGCCAGTATTTCATAACCGGGTAGCAACAGTTTCCCTCCCATTTAAATAGGAGCAGGGGGACGACATGCCTTGTGAGTGAGGACCAAACGTCTGAGAGGTAAGCAGCTTTCTTTCTGAGCGTTTGACAAAGCCCTTCGCTGAGTCCACGTATGTACACATTCTTCTTATTTTTATTTAGGAGAATTACCCGTTTACAAACGTCTAGCATGTATACAATTAACAAAATTAAATCTTTCACGTGTTGCTTAGCTAATAGATGCATAGTGTACCCCCCCCCCCCCTCTAAATGTATCAAATGTGTATCTACCGAAGAGCTGGTGTGACCATTGTAACTGATGGAGAGCACAATGCAAAACGCGTTTCATGGTTTGCAATAGTTACATGGATTATGCACTTTTCATGTTTATATGTATGTATGATAGTCAGTCGTGTTCGACTATGACCATCAGAAGAGCAGAGGAGGTAACTGCTGTACCGACTATCTAGGTTAGAATTTGATAAGAGTGGAGAGTGTCTTGCCCAAGTTACATCCCCATTCTCTCGGCCAAGAGGGTTTAGGACAGCCGGCGTTGGGATGGTTCCCAAAGGTCAACTAGCCCCTAAGGCTGCAGCACTTGGAGCCAGTGCAATTTTGCCTCCTAGTTTGAGTCATAGTCCTTCACATAAGACTCAGCTATAAATGATTTCCTATTGCATTGGAGAATGTACCCTCACAGGGTTGCCTGAAATAAACTTGTCTTGTCAATCTTGTCTTGTCTTGATATGAGAATATCTCCGTTGGTCTTTGTTATTTTTGTCTTTTTTCACCTTTCACTTTTATTGAGATGGTTAAAAAAAAAAAGATTATTCACTTGTACGTTTTTCTTCTGATATCATTGTTTTTAAAGTTGGGTGAAAACAACCAACTGTCTCTCTCTCTTTTGTCGTAAACCTACTTACCTCGAAATTTAAGATAATTCAAACCTTTGCAGAAGAAAATCATCATCATCACCACCACCACCACCATCATCATCGTCGTCTTCATCGTCGTTTCGTGATGTCTGTACTGTGTTCCAGATTGTCCTGACACAAGAGAGTGAAAAAGATGAGGCCGCCAGCAGTCGTGCTGCTCTTACCGCTGGTTTGTTACCTGGGCACGAGCCAGGCTCAGACCCAGGCCCTCACCTCTTTCCCTCCTCCTTCCCCTACCCCCACCACAGTCACGTCAGCCCCGAGCAAGTCCACACCCCTCCCCACCTCCCAGTCCACCCCCAACTCTGCCTCTGCCTCAGCCGCCAAAGTCCAGGGCCAGCCCGGAACGCAGCAAGGAACGTGGCAGCAGACCCTGGTGAACTTTTTCACACAGGTCGCACAGGGCAAGGATCAGCCCTCCGCCACGGGGAACAACTCTGAAGCGCAGCTGGTCAACTTGCTGTCGCAGTTACCGGGCGTTATGCAGGGGCTTGGTGGAGTGGACTTGGGTCAGGGGGATGTGGGCGGGGTGCTGGCCAGTCTCTTCTCTGATCCAAGGTGAGTGTCACTGTCCCCTTGGCCTGTATGCAGTCTCTCCACCTCCCCCCCCCCTCTCTCTCTTATAGTTATAAAAAAAACACACAAAAAAACCCACAAAAAAACCCAAACCTGTTACCCTGATGTCAGTTCCACAGTTTATAATTCTGAATGACTTTGTGGAAAGTTGGATGGTCGAGCTTTTTATTTTCATTTTTGATCTTAACAATATGTTGTATTTTATGATTTTATTGTTGTTGTGGTTGTTTGTCGTTGATTTTCTTTTTACTCTGAACAATGTGTCAATTTCTCGTTATTCTTTTGTTCATATATTGTCCCCCTTGCCAAAGGATATTATTGTCATTGGCAATAAAACAATGTCCGTGTCCGTGTCCGTGTCCATGTCCGTCTCTCTCTCTCCTCTCTTTCTCTCTCTCTCTCTCTGTCTCTCTCTGCCTCTGTCTGTATGTCTCTCTTTTTCTCTCTCTCCATTTCTCTCTTTCACTCCTCTCTCTCTCTCTCTGTCTCTCTCTGCCTCTGTCTCTGTCTGTCTCTCTGTCTCTGTCTCTCTCTCTCACCATGTTGTCAACGACCCCCTCCCCCTACGCCCCAGCCCCATTGATATGGCTTCCCTTGTATTGTGGCCCAAGGCCGATGTACATTTAAACATTCGAGTTCTATCTCTCTGTGTGTGTCTTTGTCTCTGTCTCTGTCTCTGTCTCTGTCTCTCTCTCTCTCTCTCTCTCTCTCTCTCTCTCTCTCTCTCCCCACCACACAGAGCGGCAGGCCTACCCGCCTGGATACAGTTCCTGACCCAGGGAGCCAGCAGCAACAGCTCCCTCACCCAGCAGGACCCCAACGCCTTGCTGCAGACGGTCATCAACGGTCAGAGCCCGGGGGTTCAAACCCAGGTCCTGTTGGGCCAGCTGTTCTCTGACGTCGGCAAGGGTGTGCAGAGCCTGGACCTCAGCGCTAACAGTTCTCTGGAGGACGTTGTGTCTGCTGTGATGAACCAGTCAGGGTACGTGCGCCTTTTTTTAATTTTTTTTTATCTCCATGTGTCTCTCTTGTTTGCCTATTGTTCTGTCTATTTAGACACAACTGTTACATTGCATTGTATAATAGAAGATCAAATACGACGACGACCACCACCACAACCATCACCACCACCAACACGACTACTACTACTACTACCACTCAGTGTAAGCCAATCCACCCTCCCCTATTTCCCTGGCAGGCTGCTGAGCTCGCTGTCCACGGACGCTCTACAGACGCTGGCCGCACTGACTGGGAACGAGGACTTCGAGGGTCTTCTGCAGCAGGTGTTCCCTGTGGACCCCCAGTCCCAGTGTGCCGCGGATCTGCAGTCCTGGGCCTCTGGCCTGCAGCAAGGACAGCGCTGGGCCCTGCAGAGTGAGTTGGTACACTGAGGGGGGGGGGGGGAGTGACGAGGGGGGCGGGGGGGGGGAAGGGATATGGAGACAGGGAGGGAGCGGGAGGGAGGAAGAGGAGAGACAGCAGTAAATGAGTTATGGTGTATTGTGACCAGGACACAGAGAGAGGGAGGGAGAGAGAGATCGAGGGACGGAGAGAGAGAGAGAGAGAGAGAGAGAGAGAGAGAGAGAGAGAGAGAGAGTAATACAAACGTTTGTTAAGTTTCGGGATCGTTTACAATTTTTGTATAATGAGGTGTGAGTGTGGGTGTTGGTGTGTGTGCATGTGTGTGTATATGCGTACGTGTGTGTGTGTGTGTGTGTGTGTGTGTGTGTGTGTGTGTGTGTGTGTGCGTGTGTGTGTGTATGCCAGTGCTGGACGCCATGGGGAAGGTGGAGGCAGGGGTACTGACGGGTCAGCTGACGCTGGTTGGGGACTACGACGAGTGTGTGGCCGTGTCCTTCCCCAACAACTCCCACACCATTGAGGGCCGCTTCTGCCCCATGGCCTTCTCTCCCCCTCAGGCCCTGGTCAGTGGTGAGCCGCGCTGTGGTGTGTTGGGACTGTGTTGGGCCGCGCTGTAGTGTGTTATATTGGGACTGTGGTGTGTTGGGACTGTGTTGGGCCGCGCTGTAGTGTGTTGGGACTGTGTTGGGCCGCGCTGTAGTGTGTTGGCACTGTATTGGGCGCGCTGTAGTGTGTTGGCACTGTATTGGGCGCGCTGTAGTGTGTTGGCACTGTATTGGGCGCGCTGTAGTGTGTTGGGCTGTGTTGGGCCGCGCTGTAGTGTGTTGGGACTGTGTTGGGCCGCGTTATAGTGTGTTGGGACTGTGTTGGGCCGCGCTGTGGTGTGTTGGGACTGTTGGGCCGCGTTATAGTGTGTTGGGACTGTGTTGGGCCGCGCTGTAGTGTGTTGGGCTGTGTTGGGCCGCGCTGTAGTGTGTTGGGACTGTGTTGGGCCGCGTTATAGTGTGTTGGGACTGTGTTGGGCCGCGCTGTGGTGTGTTGGGACTGTTGGGCCGCGTTATAGTGTGTTGGGACTGTTGGGCCGCGCTGTAGTGTGTTGGGACTGTGTTGGGCCGCGTTATAGTGTGTTCGGACTGTGTTGGGCCGCGCTGTGGTGTGTTGGGACTGTGTTGGGCCGCGTTATAGTGTGTTGGGACTGTTGGGCCGCGCTGTATAGTGTGTTGGGACTGTGTTGGGCCGCGCTGTAGTGTGTTGGGACTGTGTTGGGCCGCGTTATAGTGTGTTGGGACTGTTGGGCCGCGCTGTAGTGTGTTGGGACTGTGTTGGGCCGCTCTGTATAGTGTGTTGGGACTGTTGGGCCGCGCTGTAGTGTGTTGGGACTGTGTTGGGCCGCGCTGTAGTGTGTTGGGACTGTGTTGGGCCGCGTTATAGTGTGTTGGGAATGTTGGGCCGCGCTGTAGTGTGTTGGGACTGTGTTGGGCCGCGTTATAGTGTGTTGGGACTGTGTTGGGCCGCGCTGTATAGTGTGTTAGGACTGTGTTGGGCCGCTCTGTATAGTGTGTTGGGACTGTGTTGGGCCGCTCTGTGGTGTGTTGGGACTGTGTTTGGCCGCGCTGTAGTGTGTTGGGACTGTGTTGGGCCGCGCTGTATAGTGTGTTGGGACTGTTGGGCCGCGCTGTAGTGTGTTGGGACTGTGTTGGGCCGCGCTGTATTGTGTGTTGGGACTGTGTTGGGCCGCGCTGTAGTGTGTTGGGACTGTGTTGGGCCGCGCTGTATAGTGTGTTGGGACTGTTGGGCCGCGCTGTAGTGTGTTGGGACTGTGTTGGGCCGCGCTGTATAGTGTGTTGGGACTGTTGGGCCGCGCTGTAGTGTGTTGGGCTGTGTTGGGCCGCGCTGTATTGTGTTGGGACTGTGTTGGGCCGCGCTGTAGTGTGTTGGGACTGTGTTGGGCCGCGCTGTATAGTGTGTTGGGACTGTTGGGCCGCGCTGTAGTGTGTTGGGCTGTGTTGGACCGCGCTGTAGTGTGCTATATTGGGACTGTGGTGGGCCGCCCTGTGGTGTGTTCGGACTGTGTTGGACTGTGGTGTGTTCGGACTGTGTTGGACTGTGGTGTGTTCGGACTGTGTACGGCCGCTCTGTAGTGCGTTGGGCTTTGTTGAACCGCGCTGTAGTGTGTTGGACTGTGTTGGGCCGCGTTATAGTGTGTTGGGACTGTGTTGGGCGGCGCTGTATTGTGTGTTGGGACTGTGTTGGGCCGCGCTGTATTGTGTGTTGGGACTGTGTTGGGCCGCGCTATAGTGTGTTGGACTGTGTTGGGCCGCGTTATAGTGTGTTGGGACTGTGTTGGGCGGCGCTGTATTGTGTGTTGGGACTGTGTTGGGCCGCGCTGTATTGTGTGTTGGGACTGTGTTGGGCCGCTCTGTATAGTGTGTTGGGACTGTGTTGGGCCGCGCTGTAGTGTGTTGGGACTGTGTTGGGCCGCGCTGTATAGTGTGTTGGGACTGTGTTGGGCTGCGCTGTGTTGGGACTGTGTTGGGCTGTGCTGTGTTGGGACAGTGTTGGGCTGTGCTGTGTTGGGACTGTGTTGGACTGTGCTGTGTTGGGACTGTGTTGGACTGTGCTGTATTGGGACTGTGTTGGACTGTGCTGTGTTGGGACTGTGTTGGGCTGTGCTGTGTTGGGACAGTGTTGGGCTGTGCTGTGTTGGGACAGTGTTGGGCTGTGCTGTGTTGGGACTGTGTTGGACTGTGCTGTGTTGGGCCGCGCGGTAATGTTTTATGCAGGGTTGAGTCGCGCTGTAGTGTATTCGTGTGTTTTTTTCCTCCCCCCCCCCCCCCCCCCCTGTCTGTTGTGTGATGAACTGTCAAAGTGGATATTATATTCCACAGAATGTTGGCAGTGAGCAACGCTTGCCAACGCCTCTGTTCCCCGACAAATGTTAACCCTCCCAAAGACAAAAGGTTATTTCTTGCGCCCACTGGGGCTAGTGAAACGTCACATACATATCTTCCTTTACACATACCATACAAACAAAACACAAAAGTGAAACAAACATGTAAATAAACGAACATGCAAATAAACGAACATGCAAACAAACAAACTTGCAAACATGCGAACATGCAAACAAGCGAAAATGCAAATAAATGAACATGCAAACAAACGAACCTGCAAACGAACGAACCTGCAAACGAACGAACCTGCAAATAAACGAGCATGCAAACGAACGAACATGCAAACAAACAAACATGCAAATAAACGAGCATGCAGACAAACGAACTTGCAAACGTGCGAACATGCAAACACACGAACATGCAAACAAACCAACTTGTAAACAAACCAACTTGCCAACAAACCAACATGCAAACAAACGAACGTGCTAACGAACCAACGACGTGATGCTGATCCAGGCCGCTTCCGCGCAAGGCCGTCCGATGATGATGCACCTGTGTGTGCCCACGTCGTGCAGTGAAACGGACCTGTATGGTCTGTTCCAGCCTGCTCTGGGTGAGTGTGTGTGTGTGGGTGGGTGTGTGGGTGGGTGGGTGGGTGGGTGTGTCTGTGTGTCTGTGTCTGTGTGTACGCGCGCGCGTCTGCGTATATGTGAATGCATGTGTGTGCGTGTGCGTGTGCGTGTGTTTGTGTGTGTGTGTGTGTGTGTGTGTGTGTGTGTGTGTGTGTGTGTGTGTTTCTCTGTGTGTGTGTATATATATATATATATATATATATATATACATACATACATATATCCGTGTGTGTGTGTGTGTGTGTGTGTTTCTCTCTCTCTCTCTCTGTATATATATATATATATATATATATATATATATATACACACATACATACATATATCCGTGTGTGTGTGTGTGTGTGTGTGTGTGTGTGTGTGTGTGTGTGTGTAGTTCATCGAATTTACATCTTTTCACTAAGAGTAATACCAGACCACCCCGAACCCCGAAAAAAAAAAGAAGAAAAAAAAAGTGGGGGTTGGAAGATGTATGTGTCAGAGTAGTGGTTGCATGTGTTATGACTGGGACATGAGAGCAGAAGAACCTGGCAAGACTCGTACTCAAAGCCTCCAGACATCATCATGCTCAACCTCCATCTCCTCAAAACTCCACACTGGCTGCCCATTAAAGAACGCAATGAATGCAAGCTCTTAACTCTTGTCATTCCATATACGCTACACCACATCTGCTAAGCAGATGCATGACTAACAGTGTAATTCAACACGCTTAGTCAGCCCTCAACAGTTTCAGTAGCTCAAGGAGGCGTCACTGCGTTCGGAAAAATCCATATACGCTACACCACATCTGCCAAGCAGATGCCTGACCAGCAGCGTAACCCAACGCGCTTAGCCCTCAACGGAAAATAATAATAAAATGAAGCAAAATAAGATAAATAAATAATAAACAACAAGTAATTAAATTAACAAATTGATAATTAAAGTATTAGATAAAATAATTATATAGAAATAAAATAAAAATGATCAATAGAAAAAATAATTTTGAACAATTAGGAAACACAGAAACAGAGTTATAATTAAACACCTCCTCCTCCACTTCCTCTCCAAGATTAATTCCTTTATGATAATGATGATGATGATGATGATGATGATTATCATTACTATTATTAGGGCCGTTTCACATATCAATTTTGTTAGTCGGGTCTATGATTATAATGATGATGGTGATGATGATGGTGATGATGATGACGATGATGATTATTATGATAATATCATCGTTGTTGTTGTTATTTCCGGTGGCTTTGACTGACTTTCTGATAACTTGACTGACTGTTTCTTTGCTGCCTGACCGACTGACTGAATGACAGAAGAAAAAACAACAACCAGAGTCAATGAAGGTCTAACTGATTGATGGAATCAACACACAGACGCCCTGGGAAGCGAGCGCAAAGGCATCACGTGCAGCGGACCACGTGACCCCAAGGGAGACAACCTGTTCATTGGTGTCACGTGAGTAAATATATACACACTGTTGCAGTGCAGTGCGTTCCTCTGTGGGTGATGTGGGTCTACGTCTACCTTATATATATATATATATATATATATATATATATATATATATATATATATATATATCCTGTCATTCTGTTTTTGTTGTTGTTGTTTCTCAATATCCCCATATCCTACACCCTCCACTATTCCACTCCATTTCCTACTTCTTTAGCTATCTCTTTATCGCTGCCCTAAACTGCATGAATGTGTGAATGCTTAGGACATACTGGAAGACAGTCCACACATTTTTCTCCAAAGAACAGAAATTTAGAAATGCTGGGTGTGATCCCCTCAGAGATCGCCCAAACTCTCACCCTAATTTTGACCAGGCTTTCGTCTTACAACGCTGTCTAACCAAGCCATCAACGCCATAATTTCAAGATGTGCACCAAATCGAATTCTGCGTTGTCTGTTTACTTCATTTTCTTTGTATTTCCAATGTTGTATAAATCTGTTCTCATATATAAAGCCTCCATCTATTATTCAGTGAAATATTTTTTGGATAATTCCCAGTTTATCATTATTATTTATCATCCTGGAAGAATATCGATAGTGAGCGAGAGCGGAAGTGGTTGCATGGGGCGGGGGTCTACAGACTATGGGGTATGAAAGGGTGGCTCGCGGTGGAGGGGTAGAAATGGGGGTTAGAAGGTAAGGTAGGACAGCACAGGGGTGCTAGTGGGGAAGGGTGAGATAAGGGGAGGGGTAGAAGGGAAGGTAGGATAGCATAGTGGGGAAGGGTGGGATAAGCGGAGGGGTAGAAGGGAAGGTAGGATAGCATAGTGGGGAAGGGTGGGATAAGGGGAGGGGTAGAAGGGAAGGTAGGATAGCATAGTGGGGAAGGGTGGGATAAGGGGAGGGGTAGAAGGGAAGGTAGGATAGCATAGTGGGGAAGGGTGGGATAAGGGGAAGGGTAGAAGGAAAGGTAGGATAGCATAGTGGGGAATGGTGGGATAAGGGGAAGGGTAGAAGGAAAGGTAGGATAGCATAGTGGGGAAGGGTGGGATAAGCGGAGGGGTAGAAGGGAAGGTAGGATAGCATAGTGGGGAAGGGTGGGATAAGGAGAGGGGTAGAAGGGAAGGTAGGATAGCATAGTGGAGAAGGGTGGGATAAGGAGAGGGGTAGAAGGAAAGGTAGGATAGCATAGTGGGGAAAGGTTTGATAAGGGGAGGGGTAGAAATGGGAGCTAGAGGGGAAGGTAGGATAGGGGTGCTAGTGGTGAAGTTAGGATAGGGGGAGGGGTAGAAATGGGGCTAGAGGGGAGGGTGGGATAGGTCGGGGTGGGGAGGGTTAGGATCAGGGGAAGGGTAGAAGGGATGGGGTAGAATGGGGAAGATTAGGAGACAGGGGGATGGATGGGGGAGGGGGAGGGGTAGGTTAGTGGGAGGGATAGGGAGAGGGTGGAGGAGGGGAGAGGTAAGTGGAGGAGGGGAGCGAAGGGTAGAAAGGTGGAGGGATGATAGTGGGGGGTGGGGGGGGGTAGAGAAGGGAGGGTAGGATAGGAAGTGGGTAGAAAGGGTGGATTAGAGGGAAACGTCTTCAGTACAGTACAGTACAGTCAGTACAGTATAGTACACTGCAATATACTGTAACGAAACGCAGCGCAACGCAACACACAACACACTACACTACAGTACACTACAACGCAACGTAATACATTACAATGCAACATAATGCAATACAATGCAGTACAATACAATACAATACAATGCTATTCTCTTCCTCTCCATTCCAGGACCACACTGGCCGTTCTAGCTCTGCTGTGTGCGGCTGGCACTGCTTACGGGATCATCTTGGACAGCCGGGAAGAGAAACAACAGTCAACCAAGCAAAAGGAGGCCAAGGGCTTCACCAACAATGGATTTGTGACCAATGACGATGCGCCTCGCAAACCTGACGGAGGTCACGTGAACGACAATCTGTCCAATGGGGACGCCCCTAAAGCCTGTAACGGAAGTCAGGTGAAGGGGAGTGTGCCCAGTAGCTACGTCAAGCACTGTGAGGAGAAGGAGAAAGTAGACATGACCGACATAGAAGGAGGCGTGGCCAAACATCATAATGGCGGGGTCTTCGTCAATGAGGCGGCTTCCGGCAGCAAAGTCCAGAGCGGTTCGAGTCGACGTGCTGAAGAAGGTGAGTTTGAGAGGATTTTTTTTTTTTTTTTTTTGGTGTGTGTGTGTGTGTGTGTGTGTGTGTGTGTGTGTGTGTGTGTGTGTGTGTGTGTGTGTGTGTGTGTTTGTGAAGAAAATATATTCAGATTACGTCAAAGAAATAGATAACTGCAAACATTATCTAAACAGTCTCTAAAGAGATGTAAGCCTGTTTAAACATTTGTTTTACATTAGCTGTGGCTATCGAAGCGTGCGCGTGTGCATGTGTGTTTGTGTGTGTGTGTGTGTGTGTGTGCGTGTGTGTGTGAGCGTGTATGTGTGTATGTGTATGTGTGTGTGCGCACGCGCGTGTGTGTGTGAATCTGTTCCATTAAGTTCCTTGTCATCATCATAATCTTCTCTCATAAAGCGCATGGCCAGCCATATTATACCAATGGAGCCCTCCTTCTCCCTCAACACTGTTGACAGTCACTGGGGCAAACAACACAGAACTGGTCACCAGATTTATCAGAGTCTGTCGGTTGTGTGTGTGTGTGTGTGTGTGTGTGTGTGTGTGTGTGTGTGTGTGTGTGTGTGTGTGTGTGTGTGTGTGAAAGCCCGGGCCTCTGCAAATGGTTTATTCTGTCCTTTCTTATTCTGTATTCCCCTCTATTCCCCTCCCGCAACAGTTACCTGGAGAACTGCTTTAACACGGCCATGGATCTTTTTTTAAGTGGTCATACCAACAATAGCTTTCTTTTCTAAACTAATGACAGCAGATCTTCATACACATGGTCCAGTGTGCTGCTTGTCGGTTTGACGCGCTTGCTTATCAGTGTATCTGATATCCATAAAGGTTCCAGTCTGGACATCGTTGATGTTTTCAACGCTGCCCTTGAGAGGATTTCTGGTTTAGATCCCTCATTGATAATGACAGATCCGAGGTAAGTGAACTATAGAACAGTTCTCAGCTTCAACACGAAGTCAGTTGCATCGGCAGTAAAGGTGGTGTTGTGGCTAACCATTAGCTTGGACTTTTCGGGGCTGATTTCTATGCCATGTCATCGATGCCTGTGTCGATTTTTCGTCAGGTCTTTGACAAGGTTGGCGAGTTCTTGCGCAATGCCTAAATGGCCATCGATACTAGAGGAGTGCGCACTGGAAATATTTCCTCCTCCTCCTCCTCCTCCTCTTCCTCCTCCTCCTTCTTCTTCTTCATGTCTTTGTTCTTCGTTTCCTCTTGTTCTTGTTCTTCTTCATGTTTTTTCTCTCTTGTTCTTGTTTTTGTTCTTGTTCTTCATCGTCATCATCATCATCATCTTCTTCTTCTTCTTCTTCGTCTTATTATTATTATTATTATTATTATGTTGTTGTTGTTGTTGTTGTTGTTGTTGTTGTTGTTGTTGTTACCACCACCATCATTATTATCTCACAAAAAAACAAACAAACAAACAAACAAAAAAAAACCCACAAAGAAACAAACCGAACGAACCAAAGAATGTATGTCAAAACCTATGGCGAATGAACCCACACCACACAGGTAATTAGACGAATGGTTCACAGGTGTGCTGAGCAAGATGCTGCTGAGTTTCTCAGTGCTGAGGAACGGGGAGAAAGTGTTGAGCTGTAAGCAGAACCCGGCGGACATCGGCTGTCTGCACGGGATCCGGGTCCTGAGCATCACCTGGGTGATCCTTGGCCACGCCTTCACCATGCTTGGCCCCGCTACAGGTAACTGACGACATATTCACCTCCCAGCTACAGACCACTGACGACCTATTCACCTCCCAGCTACAGACCACTGACGACCTATTCACATCCCAGCTACAGACCACTGACGACATATTCACCTCCCAGCTACAGACCACTGACGACATATTCACCTCCCAGCTACAGACCACTGACGACCTATTCACATCCCAGCTACTGACGACCTATTTACCTGCCAACTACAGACCACTGACGACCTATTCACATCCCAGCTACTGACTACTGACGACCTATTTACCTCCCAACTACAGACCACTGACGACCTATTTACCTCCCAGCTACTGACGACTGACGGCCTATTTACCTCCCAGCTACAGACCACTGACGACCTATTCACATCCCAGCTACTCACTACTGACGACCTATTTACTTCCCAACTACCGACTACTGACGGCCTATTTACCTCCCAGCTACTGACCACTGACGGCCTATTTACCTCCCAGCTACTGACTACATGTTCACCTCACAACTACTGACTACTGACGACCTATTTACCTCCCAGCTACTGACCACTGACGGCCTATTTACCTCCCAGCTACTGACTACATGTTCACCTCACAACTACTGACTACTGACGACCTATTTACCTCCCAGCTACTGACCACTGACGACCTATTTACCTCCCAGCTACTGACCACTGACGGCCTATTTACCTCCCAGCTACTGACTACATGTTCACCTCACAACTACTGACTACTGACGACCTATTTACCTCCCAGCTACTGACCACTGACGACCTATTTACTTCCCAGCTACTGACTATATGTTCACCTCACAACTACTGACTACTGACGACCTATTTACTTCCCAAAAACCGACTACTGACGACCTATTCACATCCCAGCTACTCACTACTGGCGACCTCTTTACTTCCCAACTACTGACTACTGACGACCTATTTACCTCCCAGCTACTGACCACTAACGACCTATTTAGCTCCCAACTACTGACCACTAACGACCTACTTACCTCCCAGCTACTGACTACTGACAACCTACTTACCTCCCAGCTACTGACCACTGACGACCCATCTAATTCCCAACTACTGACTACTGACAACCTACTTACCTCCCAGCTACTGACTACTGACAACCTACTTACCTACAAGCTACCGACTACTGAAAACCTACTTACCTCCCAGCTACTGACCACTGACGACCTATTTAATTCCCAACTACTGACTACTGACGACCTACTTACCTCCCAGCTACTGACCACTGACGACCTATCTAATTCCCAACTACTGACTACTGACGACCTACTTACCTCCCAGCTACTGACCACTGACGACCTAATTCCCAACTACCGATTACTGACGACCTACTTACCTCCCAGCTATTGACCACTGACGACCTATTTAATTCCCAACTACTGACTACTGACGACCTATTTACCTCCCAACCACCGATTAGTGACAACCTACTTACCTCCCAGCTACTGACTACTGACGCCGTACTTACCTCCTAGCTATCTACTACTACAACTGCTAGACGACCTACTTACCTCCCAACTACCTACTACCACTTCCACTACTTCATCAATCATCAACAGGTAACTGATGATCTACTTACGTCCCAGCTACCTACTACCACAACTACTACTAGACGAACTACTTACTTCCCAACTACCGACTACCAATACTACTAGACGACCTGTTTACGTCCCAGCTACCTACTACCACAACTACTACTAGACGAACTACTTACCTCCCAACTACCTACTACCACAACTATTACTAGACGAACTACTTACCTCCCAACTACCTACTACCACAACTATTACTAGACGACCTACTTACCTCCCAGCTACCTACTACCACTACTAATAGACGACCTTCTTACCTCTTAACTACCATCACTTCCACTACTATAACAACAATAGGTAACTGATGACCCACTTACCTCCCAACGACCTATACCACTACACTACACTTTTCGATGATGATGTCATCAGTGACATCACTATGCCCGCCCTTCTTTTTTGATGATGATGTCATCAGTGAGATCACTATGCCCGCCCTTCTATTGATGGTAATGTCATCTGTGACATCACTATGCCCGCCCTTCTTTTTTGATGATGATGTCATCAGTGACATCACTATGCCAGCCCTTCTTTTGATGATGATAATGTCATCAATGGCATCACATGCCCGCCCTTCTTTTGATGATGATGTCATCAGTGACATCACATGCCCGTCCTTCTTTTGGTGATGATGCCATCAGTGACATCACTATGCCCGCCCTTCGTTTTTGAGGATGATGTCATCAGTGACATCACATGCCCGTCCTTCTTTTGGTGATGATGCCATCAGTGACATCACTATCCCCTCTCCTTCTTTTGATGATGATAATATCATCAGTGGCATCACTATGCCCGCCCCTTCTTTTGATGATGATTTCATCAGTGACATCACTATCCCCGCCCCTTCTTTTGATGATGATAATGTCATCAATGATATCACATGCCCGCCCTTCTTTTGATGATGATATCATCAGTGACATCACTATGCCCGCCCTTCTTTTTTGATGATGACGTCATCAGTGTCATCACATGACCGCCCTTCTTTTGATGATGATGCCATCAGTGACATCACTATCCCCGCTCCTTCTTTTGATGATGATGCCATCAGTGACATCACTATCCCCGCTCCTTCTTTTGATGATGATGATATCATCAATGACATCACATGCCCGCCCTTCTTTTGATGATGATGACGTCATCAGTGTCATCACATGACCGCCCTTTTGATGATGATGCCATCAGTGACATCACTATGCCCGTCCCTTCTTTTGATGATGATGTCATCAGTGACAACACATGCCCGTCCTTCTTTTGGTGATGATAATGTCATCAATGGCATCACATGCCCGCCCTTCTTTTGATGATGATGTCATCAGTGACATCACATGCCCGTCCTTCTTTTGGTGATGATGCCATCAGTGACATCACTATCCCCTCTCCTTCTTTTGATGATGATGATATCATCAGTGACATCACTATGCCCTCTCCTTCTTTTGATGATGATAATATCATCAGTGGCATCACTATGCCCGCCCCTTCTTTTGATGATGATGATATCATCAGTGACATCACTATGCCCGCCGTGAATTTCACGGGTTGTGGCAGCCAGGGAGTGTCAAATCAAGCTGGACGTGTGTTGCTGTGACGTTTTATTTTAAAACAGGTAACGGGCTGTACATGTACAAGCTGATGGAGAGGTTCACCTTCACAGTGTTCCCCTCTGGTGTACTGGCGGTGGACACCTTCTTCCTGCTGAGGTAAGAATGATGGTGATGATTTGGTTTTGTTGTTGTTTTGTTGTTCTGGTTGTTTTTTTTCTATATCAGCACACAACATTAGCATGCATGCATCCATACATACGCTTGCACAAAATATTACATACACGCATACACACTCATACGCTATTACACATGCGTACACACACACACACACAGACACACACACGCGCTCGCGCGCGGACACACACACACACACACACACACACACACACACACACACACACACACACACACACACACACACAATACGCATGCACAAACATACATACACGCATACACATATACGCTCGTACACACGCGCATACACACACGCGCACGTGCACGCGTGTACACACACACACGTACACACACACACACACACACACACACACACACACACACACACACACACACACACACACACACACACACACACACACACACACACACATACACAACCTACAAACACACTCAAGCCATTTCTCACACACTCAGTTCATTTCACCAACCACCACCCCACTTCCAACTTCCAACCCAACTGCATCCCCACACTCCCCCCCCCCCCATTTTTAGGGTGGGTGGGGGCATTGGAGGGGTAGGGGTAGGTGGGGGGTCTGATATAACTTTTTTTTTTCTTAAGACGAACAACGGAGTGATGGCCTAGAGGTAATCGTCCGCCTAGGAAGCGAGAGAATCTGAGCGCGCTGGTTCGAATCACGGCTCAGCCGCCGATATTTTTTCCCCCTCCACTAGACCTTGAGTGGTGGTCTGGACGCTAGTCATTCGGATGAGACGATAAACCAAGGTCCCGTGTGCAGCATGCACTTAGCGCACGTAAAAGAACCCACGGCAACAAAAGGGATGTTCCTGGCAAAATTCTGTAGAAAAATCCACTTCGATAGGGAAAAAAAAACACACAAAAAAACTGCACGCAGGAAAAAAAATACAAAAAAAGGGTGGCGCTGTAGTATAGCGACGCGCTGTCCCTGGGGAGAGCAGCCCGAATGTCACACAGAGAAATCTGTTGTGATTTGATTAAAAAAAAAAGAAAAGAAAAAAAAAAGAAAACAATCGACGAATACAGAACAGCCGTCGCTTGTTGTGCTTCGTTCTAACCTCCGCTTTGAAGAAACAGTGAGTTCACACATCGCTCACTAATAAGAAGTTGTTTTTTGTTGTTGTTGTTGTTTTTTGCATTCATTGCTAACTCCCTCTTCTCTTCCTCCCTACCCCCCCCCCCCCCCCCCCCCCCCCCCACACCCTCCGTCCCCAGCTTGCAGCTTATATATTATTAGTTTTTTGGGTTTTTTTCTTCATTAGCAGTTGTTCTTTTCCAGTGGGTGTTTGTCCTCTTTCCTGTTCCTGCGGACCACAGAGAAATCCGGGCTGACGATTAGCGGTGTGTTCCTGTACTACTTCCATAGACTGTGGAGGTAAGGTTGCTCTCTGTCTTTGCTGCTGTCAAATGATCGGTATAAGGACAGGGCCCGGCGCTTCCTTTTTTTTTTTTGAGGAAGTGTCTGGGTTTGTTCCAATGTACCTTTTATTTACCCGTGTGCTGGCTGAATCGGTAGCGTGAGCAGCCCTGACTTGAAGTTGTGCACCTTGTGTATGGAGAGAGTTACCATTCTTTACTATTTGTTCTGTGATGGTTGAGAGAGGAAAAGAGGGAGGGGGGGGGGGGGGGCAGAGAGAGAGAGAGGTGGAGAGAGAGAGAAGGGGTGGGGACAGAGAGACAGAAAGAGAGAGAGAGAGAGAGGAGAGAGGGGGAGGGAGAGGGGATGCATTCTGTATTACATCCATAGAGTAGTCTGGATTTAGGGTCGTTCATTGATGGCTGAGAGAGACAGACAGACAGAGACAGAGAGAGACAGAAAGACTGAGGGAGAGAGAGAGGTGGAGAGAGAGGGGAACATTCAGTATTATTTCCTTAGAGTGGCTAAGAGAGAGATTGGGCGGGGCATAGAGAGACACACAGAGAGTAATAAAGAGAATGGGGAGGGGGGGGATATGGAGAGAGAGAGAGAGAGAGGGGTGGGGAGAGAGATAGGGGGGGTCATTCTGTATTATTTCCATAGAGTGTGGTGGTAGGGTCGTACTCTGGTGGCTGAGAGAAAGAAAGAGAGAGAGAGAGAGAGAGAGAGAGAGAGAGAGAGAGAGAGAGGATACATTCTGTATTACATCCATAGAATAGTCTGGACATAGGGTCGTTCTCTGATGGCTGAGACAGACAGACAGACAGGGACAGAGAGAGACAGAAAGATGGAGGGAGAGAGGGAGAGGTGAAGAGAGAGGGGTGGACATTCTGTATTACTTCCATAATGTGTGGTGGTAGGGTTGTTCTCTGCCAGCTGAGAGAGAGAGAGAGAGAGAGAGAGGGGGGCAGGGAGACAGAGACACAGAGAGAGAGGGAGGGACAGAGAGACAGAAAGAGAGAGAGCGAGAGAAGGGGAGAGAGAGAGAGACAGAGAGAAAGAGAAAGATGGAGGGAGAGAGAGATAGGTGGAGAGAGAGAGAAGAGGGGGGGGGGGGATTCTGTATTAATTCCATAGTGTGTGGAGGTAGGAATGTCCTCTGATGGTTAAAAGAGAGGGAGCGACAGAGAGAGAGAGAGAGGGAGGGACACAGAGACAGAAAGAGAGACAGACAGACAGACAGACGGGCAGAGACAGAGACAGAAGACAGAGAGTGAGAGATAGGGAGGGAGAGAAGGGGGGAGTGAGAGAGGGGAGGGAGGGGGACATCCTGTGGATATTGAGTTTGGATATATGATCCGTCCTCTGATGTCTGAGAAAGAAAGATACATGGAAAGAGAAAGAGAGGCTGAGGGAGAGAGAGGGAGGAGAGAGACAGAGAGAGGGAGGAGTTGGTGGGAGTAAGAGACAGACAGACAGACAGACAGAGATGGGGCGAGGGAGGGAAGAGTAAGGGGGGTAGAGTGGGGAGAAAGAGGGGGAGGGAGAAATCGGGGGGGGGGGGGGGGGGGGAGAGAGAGAGAGAGAGAGAGGGAGAGAGAGAGAGAGAGACATAGTGAGAGAGAGGGGAGGGAGAGGGAGAGAGTGATGGGGACAGAAACAGAGAGAGAATGAGAGTGATATGGGGAGAGGAAGAGGGAGGGAGAAGGAGAGGGGGTGGAGAAAAAGCGAAAGAAAGAGGGGGAGAGAAAGAGGGGGTGGGAGAAAAAGAAAAGTAGGAGAGAGAGAGTGTGTGTGATTCTGTGCTACACACACACACACACACACACACACAGTGGAGGTACCGAGGAACTGTTTTTCAGAGAGGCACGGTACATACATTCGGACAAGTTCTTTAGATAAACACATGGCGGAACAAGGATCTAAACGAGGTTGTAAAACCACCCGTATTTACAAGCATACTTTTAAGTTCCACCCGCTTTGAGTTTTTGGTTTTTATTTTGGCTTTGGTTTTTAAACAGTTTTCTGTTTGGAACATGTCATCAAGCATTTTGTTTTTGTTTGATGTGCAGACTGACTCCCTTGTACGCTGTCCTGCTGTGGGTGTACATCGGAATCTTCCCCTATCTGAAGGAAGGACCCTTCCAGTACACCATTGGTATGGACAGTGAAACCTCCTGCAGAGAGGACTGGTACCTAAACCTTCTCTACATCAACAACCTGAAGATCGGAGACCTCGAAAAGATGGTATGTGCACTGGGACAAAAAAAAAAACCCCAAAAAAATAAAAAAATAAAAATAAAAATAAAACAAACAAACAAACAAAAAAACCCGGCTGTCACCATGGGCGTGATGGTGTTGGCATCGATAATGATATAGAGATGACGGCGATGACAATGATGATGATGAAGACAGTGATTATATAGCGCCTATCCTCGGTTGGAGACCAAGCTGTAAGCACTTTACAAACACCGAGTCATTTGCTCAACAGGCTGCCTACATGGGTACAGAATAGAGAATACTTTATCTCAGCAAGAGAAATTCATTTGTGGTCTAGAAACAATTGGTACACGAAAACCATAGTCATTCAACATGTATACATAAAACGACATAAATTGCTTAGATGTCAGCCTAGGTCAAGCCATGCATACAATCAATAATCACAGTAGACAACAACAATAACAACTGAAACCCTGAAAAGGTAATCTAGTAAATAATACGCACATCATCACAACCATACACGTGCAATGATAATCACAGTTAAAGGAAAGGCATAAAAAAACATACTAAATGCAGACATAGACATGTAATGACAACATGCAATTCAACAGTGCTTTGAGTTCAGATGTCCCATTCCACGCACATACACTCTAGCAAACATTTTTTGTCACATATCTGATTATCAGTTATTGTTGTTTAATAGCTGAATTGACATTGGAATAAAAACGTTTGTGCGGAGGTAGGAGTTGATGATAATTTACCAGCGTTTCTGTCGCTTGAAATGCATGTGGCTTTCTGTCTTACTCTGACATTGTACAATTCCTCAAGCTGTCCTGTTTCACACCCACAACTTTACAGCACACATTCACAATCTTGTTCAGCATATTCTTATTCCTTAAAGCGAGACCCCCAACCCAGCATATAAAAGAGAATGTCAAAACAGATTCAATAAAGCATCTATAAAACCCTTGAAGTACTTTTGAATTAACTCTAGTATTTCGGAGTTTCTGTAGACAATAGATGCGAGACTGGCACTTTTTGTGAATAGAATTTGTATTAGAAGTAAAATCCAGCTTATAATCAAGAATAGTTCCTAGGTATTTGTATTCAAGCACTCTTTCAACCTTTATATCATTGATGAACACGTCAAGGATTGGAGAGGTGTTTTTTTGTTTTGTTTTTCTAAACTAAGTTATCATTTCTTTTGTTTTTTCAGCATTAAGATCTAAGTAATTCTCATTCCACCAGGAGGAAAATAGTTGAACTTGCTCAAAATAAACAGCATCAGAATTTGACAGATCCTCTAGGGTTGAGTCATCAGCATACTTAGAGGAGTTGTGTTTGAGCCGGTGCAGTCTTTTATATACAACGTGAAAGGAACAGGTGACAGGACTGTACCTTGAGGGGCACCAGTGGAGGCTGTCTTCATAGAAGAGGAAGCTGTCTTCATATAAGAGAGAACTTGTCCAAAACGGACTGAGTTCAATGAACAAGAAAACTGTTTACCCATAAAATGAGGTTTGGACTGATGCTAAATGAAAAAAGCTTACGTACCATGAGATGTGGCTGAAAATGCCGATGAAAAGTCAATAAATAAAAATGCGAACAAACGAATTTGGGTTCTCCAGGCGAGTGTATGCATGGTGCAAGAGTGTAAATGTGGCATCAGCAGTACTCCGGTTGGATTTATATGCGAAGTGGTATTGATCATAATAGGGTGTTGTGTGCTAGAATGTGTTTCAGGACGCTGCGTTCTGAACATTTCATGGGGTCAGGGCTATGGAGCACTGGGCTGATCACTGAATGTTTCCACAAAGCAGGTTCATGGCAATCACTCAGAGACCACGTGAACAGGCTACTGAATACACCACACAGCTTTGAGGCACATGTCTTCAGGAGCTACACCACTGATCCCATCAAGCCCAAGTGCCTTTCTGACAGGCAGCTTCCGAATAGCAGATTCAACAGTCCGTGTAGAGCTGACTGACAGCTACCACTGGGCGCTCATCATTCGTTTCCTGTGTCATTCAATCAGGTTTCAGTCACGCACACATACACACACATACAGACGTGTTACATTTTACGTGTATGACCGTTTTGTTTATTAACCCCGCCATGTAGGCAGCCATACTCTGTTTTATTGATGTAGGTATACTTGGTTTTTCACAATGTAGAGCTAACTGAAGCAGGCATACAAGCAGACACATAAATAAACATGATAACCTCATTTTGATAAATGTTTTCGTTGCAGTGTTTTGGGTGGTCCTGGTACCTGTCCAATGACATGCAGTTTTCCTTCCTGGCCCCTCTCGTGCTGATCCCGTGGTCTTTGAAGTGAGTAATCAACGTTAAAGAGTGGTGACTATCTCCGTTGACAAGCTACACAACTTCAGGTAAATGCTGCTTATGCTACCTATTCAGCGAGTACTATATATGATAGTCAGTCGTGTCCGACTATGACCATCAGAACAGCAGAGGAGGCAACTGCTATTCCGACTATTTGCGCTAGAATTTGATTATAGTGGAGAGTGTCTTGCCCAAGTTACATCCCCACTCTCTCAGCCAAGAGGGTTTTAGGACAGTCGGCGTTGGGATGGTTCCCAAAAGCCAACTAGCCCCCAAGGCTGCAGCATAAGAGCCAGTGCAATTTTGCCTCCTAGTTTGAGAGTCATAGTCCTTCACAAAAGACTAAGCTGTAAATGATTTACCATTGCCTGGAGAAACCATTGAAAATACAGCTCTACAAGTAAATAAACGGTACATTGGAACAAACTCATACACTGAAAAAAAGGAAGCTCCAGACTGGTCTTTATACCAGAAGCATAAGCAGGATTGACCTGAAGCTGTGCACACTGAAAACAGAAAAAAAACTTAACCCTTTTTGTTGTTGTTGTTTAATCCTTTACTCCCCTAGCCTCGTTGTTCTTTCACTTTCACTTTTTTTTTCATTTCTTCATCTGTTTACCTGTCTGCTTCTTTGTCTGTCTGTTTGTCCGTCACTTAAATTATCCTACGAGCTAACAACCCCCACACCAAAACACCGTGTCTGTCTGTCACTTTAACCATTCTACCAGCTAATCACCTACCAACCAACACACCGTTATTTTTTTTTTTTTTTATTTTTTTTTTATCACAACAGATTTCTTTGTGTGAAATTCGGACTGCTCTCCCCAGGGAGAGCGCGTCGCTATACTACAGCGCCACCCCCCCCCCCCACCCCCCGCCACCCCACCCCCCACCCCCACCCCGCTTTTTTTTTTTCCCCTGCGTGCAGTTTTATTTGTTTTTCCTATCGAAGTGGATTTTTTTTTTTTTACAGAATTTTGCCAGGAACATCCCTTTTGTTGCCGTGGGTTCTTTGACGTGCGCTAAGTGCATGCTGCACACGGGACCTCGGTTTATCGTCCCATCCGAATGACTAGCGTCCAGGCCACCATTCAAAGTCTAGTGGAGGGGGAGAAAATATCGGCGGCTGAGCCGTGATTCGAACCAGCGCGCTCAGATTCCCTCGCTTCCTAGGTGGACGCGTTTCCTCTAGGCCATCACACGTAACTATTCTCCTGTCTGACACATGGATTGCTGTTTTTGTTGTTGTTGTTGGTTGTTTTGTTTGTTTGTTTTTTTGTTTTACATTGTTTTCCAGTGGACACATGTATTATATAGGTCACTGTTTTTCAGTCTGACACATATTATTGCATTACACGGGTCACTATTCTCCTGTGTGACACAGATTCTTGTATTACACAGATCACTGTTTGTCTGTCTGACACGGATTCATGTATCACAGGGGCACTATTATCCTTTCCGACACATATTCATGCGTTACATGTACACAGGCCACTGTTTTCCTGCCTGATACACGGAGTGCTGTATTACTTTCACAGCTGATTGTTTGCCTGTCTGACGGGCGCAATAGCCGAGTGGTTAAAGCGTTGGACTGTCAATCTGAGGGTCCCGGGTTCGAATCGCGCTGACGGCGCCTGGTGGGTAAAGGGTGGAGATTTTTACGATCTCCCAGGTCAACATATGTGCAGACCTGCTAGTGCC
>NC_134890.1:19889607-19897107 GCF_041734735.1 Babylonia areolata
CACACACACACACACACACACACACACACACACACACACACACACAGACGCACACACACGTTTGAACAGAAGCTGCATATTACATGTGGATGGGGCTGATGACTAGATCTTCAGGTAGATGGTTGTTGACACGTGTAACTGTCATAATGTTAGAAGCAAGCAATGCAAGTGGTTCCTGAGCATCATCACCTTTCGGAAATCACCAGCTTGTAGTTGCAATGATCACGTTTTTATCTCCGTCATTTCTACTTACGCTACCCTCTGTAATATGATGGGAATGATTATTAATCAATTAATAATAATTTTGGTTGTTTGTATGTATGTATGCATTTAATCTTTCTGTTTCCAAGCTCGAAAAGAAGCTATGGGACCCAGTTTATATACTGTTCTTCTTCCACGGTACCCTCTGTAATATAAGGGGAATGATTGTTAGTTAAATATTAATTTAAAGGTTGATTTGTGTGTGTGTGTGTGTGTGTGTGTGTGTGTGTGTGTGTGTGTGTGTGTGTGACTTTTCTGTTTCCAAGCTTGAAAAGAAATTGTGGGACACAGGTGTTTTTTTGTTTTTGTTTTTTGTTGTTGATTTTTGTGGCCTCAGTTGCATGCAAGTCCATGGAGCACATCGTTAGCTTTTCTTCTCTTTTTTCTTTTCTCTTTTTTTAGCACTTTGCATGTGGCTTTCTCCATTGGCCGAAAAAACACACACAAAAACCAAAAACAAACAAACAAAAACAAAAACAAAACAAAAAAAACACGCCATAAAACATAAGAAAAAAAGCCCATATTCATTCATTTTTCCATCTGTGTGATTTTCTAGTGATGGACTATTGCCGTGAACTTCACCCATTTTATAAACTGCTGTTCTTTCTCCCCCCCCCCCCTCCCCACAGCCCCCATCCCCTAGGGTTTGTGAACACGTTGTTGTCATAGATTGCCTGGCAACCGCTGTCCCGTCTGACGTTTATAAACTGCTGTTCTTTCTTCCTCCCCACCTCCCACCCCCAGGGTTTGTGAACACGTTGTTGTCATGGAATGCCTGGCAACTGCTGTCCGGTCTGACGTTTATAAACTGCTGTTCTTTCTTCCTCCCACCCCCAGGGTTTGTGAACACGTTGTTGTCATGGAGTGCCTGGCAACCGCTGTCCCGTCTGACGTTTATAAACTGCTGTTCTTTCTTCCTCCCACCCCCAGGGTTTGTGAACACGTTGTTGTCATGGAGTGCCTGGCAACCGCTGTCCCGTCTGACGTACGGGGTGTACCTGGTGCATTGCGTCGTTCTTTTCGTCATTGGGGGTAACTTGAAGAAACCTCTCTACGTAGACCCCTGGACTGTGGTAAGACTGTAGTAATGATGACGACGATGATGATGACGATGATGATGATAATGATGATGATAATAATGATGATGATGATGATGATGATGATGATAATGATGATGATGATAATGGGGCGGGGGCGGGGGGGGGGGGGCGGAGCCTGAAGAAACCTCTCTACATGGACTCTTGGACTGCGATAAGACTTTATTGATAAGAATGATGATGATGATAATGATAATGATAGTAATGATGATGATGATGATGGTAGTGAGAAGAAAAAAAAGAGGAAGAAGAAAGAGTGGTGATAATAAGAATGATAATAGATGAAATGAAGGCGTATATAACGCACTACCCCCATCTCAGACAGGGCTCACTGCGCTTTGCAATAAAATATACAAGATTTAAGCCAATAATTGACATAAAAGTATGTTAAAAAATATCAACATGTGACCAAATCACAGCAGAATGAATACATCACGTTCACATTGTCAAAATAAAAACCAAGGAAGCAGGCATCGCAAAAATTACGCCAGCAAAATCACAAATACATACAAATCAACATAAAAAGAGCATCTCGTGGTCAGAAGGAAGCAAGCAGAAAAAAATTATCTGTTGATGGGAAAAAAATTCATTTAGGCGGTGGATTGGTTTTATCCAGCAAGATCATTTGAACGCGCTGATCAGCTTTTCGAGTGAATTATTCACTAAAACAAATATCAAATCATAATTAACATATGCTATTTCGTTGTCAGATTAATCAACTATGGATTGTTATGGAAAAAAAATCGATTCGCTAACATTTACACCACATGCTTTCAAGCAGTAGGATGTTGTTGTTGTTTGGGTGGGGTTTTTTTTTGTTTGTTTTTGTTTTGTTTTGTTTTTGTTTTGCTTTTTTGCGAATGACATTGACTTCTGTGAGGGCAAAGCTACGACAATGTTGATGCGATGATGAAAATTTCAATGGTAATAATGAGAATTGTGGAAATGTGGTAATGAGCATTGTGGTATTTAATGTAAAGTACTGTGATATGAAGCATATATTATTTAGGAATTATGATGGATATGTCTGATGGGTGTTGAGCTGTGTATGATGGTTTTTATACGTGTCTGAATGTTACGTTGGACGACTGTGCAATATTATGAATGTACGTTTTGCATTATTAGTGTTTAAATGCATGTTCTACTTGTCTGATTTTACACTGTACATCGCATTTGAGCATTTTTTGCGTGCGAAGGCCTTCTATAAATTGGAGTTGTAATTGTCGTCGTCGTCGTCGTCGTCTTCGCCCTCGTCTAGTTGTTGTTGTTGTTGCAGTACATAAGCTTACTTTTGGGCCAACAGCACAGTGAGAGCTGTATTACCAATGGTTTCTCCGTCACAATGGGAAGTCATTTGCAGCTTTGTTTTTTGTGAAGGACTATGACTCTCAGACTAGGAGGCAAGACTGCGCTGGCTCTCAGTGCTGCAGCCTTGGGGGCCAGTTGGCCTTTCAGAACAATCTCAACGCCGACTGTCCTAAAACCCCTCTTGGCCGAGAGTGGGGTGAGACATTCCCCACGAAAATCAAATTCTACCCGGATAGTCGGGACAGCAGTTGCCTCCTCTGCTGTTCTGATTGTCATAGTCAGACACGACTGACTATCATCTCTCTCTCTCTCTCTCTCTCTCTCTCTCTCTCTCTCTCTCTCTCCACACACACACACACACACACACACACACACACACACGCATATATATATATATATATATATATATATATATATATATATATATAATGTTCGGATTCGAAGATGACCATGGCTTCTAAAATCAGATGGAAGATCGGTGGTTGTGGGTCCAGAGGTGACCGGTGAGGCCAGCCCAGGCCCTGAAGGCTCGCCCACAACATGTGTGGGACACAAGTGAATGGGTGCTATCACGGCAGTGGATACTTCTCGGGCCTTGCACACAGCACGCTTTCTTTGCGCCTCGGTGATGCACCTAGCTTCAGCTGCACGGGCTTCTTTGATGATCACCACGGGTGCAATAGCCGAGTGGTTAAAGCGCTGGACTTTCAATCTGAGGGTCCCGGGTTCGAATCTCGGTGCACCTGGTGGGTAAAGGGTGGAGATTTTTCCGATCTCCCAGGTCAACATATGTGCAGACCTGCTAGTGCCTGAACCCCCTTCGTGTGTATGCGCACGCAGAAGATCAAATACGCACGTTAAAGATCCTGTAATCCATGTCAGCGTTCGGTGGGTTATGGAAACAATAATATACCCAGCATGCACACCCCCGAAAACGGAGTATGGCTGTCTACATGGCGGGGTAAATAAAAACGGTCATACACGTAAAATGTTACATGTCTGTCTGAGTGTGTATGCGTGTGCGTCTGAAATGTGATCGAATGACACAGGAAACGAATGATGAGCGCCCAGTGGCAGCCGTCAGTCGGCTCTACCCAGGTAGGCAGCCTGTGGTGCAAATGTCCCCGTGTATGTAAAGCGCTTAGAGCTTGGTCTCTGACCGAGGATAGGCGCTATATAAGTATCCACATCAATCAATCAATCAATCTTGGTGCACCAAGCTGGAGGGTCCTGAGCAAGTGTCTCCCACGTATATATGTATATAGAGAGATGTATATATATAGAAAGATATGTATCAATATTGTCAGTTTCTTTCGTGTTGCAGACAACCCTGTCACTGGCAGTAACGGTTCTGTCTTACTTGGCGTCTTTCATTTTCTCCATGTTGGTTGAGGCTCCTACGCTGGGTCTGGAGAAAGCTGTGCTGGGGAAAATCTTCCGCTCCAAGAAATGAGTACCTGCTTCATACAACTGATAAAAAAAAAAAAAAATCGCGTTCTGTCTTCCTCGTTGATAAGTAAATTCCTTCTTCTTCTTCTTCTCTACAGAATAAAGCTGCAAGAAAATCGCGTGTGGTGTGTCTGTGCGCGTTTGTCTTCACCTTCGCTAACAGATTCTATTGCAGTCAACGAGATTTTTCAGTCACTCTGTTCTGTATATATATATATATATATATATATATATATATATGGGGGTGGGGTGGGGGTGGGGGGTGGGGGGGGGGTGCGGGGGAAGGGGGGGGGTCTTCACGGTGATTTGATATTGATTAGTTATTGACTATGGCCTCGGACACACCATAAGTCAGAACGCTCTTGATATCAACTTGGTCAGCATCTTCTTCACACGGAGACAGTCGCGTACTTTGACTTTGCCGGGCCACACACACACACACACACACACACACACACACACACACACACACACACACACACACACACACACACACAGACACACACACACACAGACACACACACACACACACACACACACACACACGATGAATGCAAGACAAGAGGGGAACTCGTGACAGAAATTCGTCATATAATTCATGTTTTGACCATCCGTGGTACAAAGATTAACGAAGGCGTTGTGGGAAATTAGCGGGTGGATCGTTGTGCGAAAAAAGGCGCAATGAACATTTACAATGCCATAGAACTTTGTATTCCATATTCATTACAAGAAGGTTATTCTCTACTGGAGAAAACTTGCTGGAACCATGTCAATAAACTAAAACAGGAGTCTGACCCTGACAGAGAAAATACTGACAATAGCTCGCGCAAAATTGATCGCATGTTTTCTTTTAAAACAAAAGGACATCACAGTAGCAGAAGGCTCACCAGTCCAATATACAGACTACGACTGGATGCCATAAAAACAAAATATACTTCCAATGTGACTTGCATTTGAGGCAATGAAATTACCCCTGTGCATAATATTATCATCCATTAAATGTGAACAGTTAAAACCATATTTACCTATGTCATTTACAAAATTTGCAGTTCAGTCTGCTTCCATTAGAAATGTGTTATATGATGACCAACATGTGTTTGAAATAGTTCAGAGTTTGATTTGGAGCCCAATTGGCTCATTGTTGCAATTCTACTGGTTGACTATTTAGTTTATTTCATTTCGTTTATACAGGGAAAGTAGTGATGACTTAAGGCATGGGTGGGGTGTTGGAGATGATGGATGTTCGTTTAAAATCACAAATGTGGATAGACGTTAAGCAAAAGAACGAACGAACGAACGATGAATGCAAAACTACCTTTGCATTTCTTTAGTTTCATTAGTTCTGTGTGGTGTAATTGCGGCTACTCGTCGTTGTGTTCATCGCTGTGCGTGTTTTGAATGCTGAACATTTTGTGTCGCTGTCTTTTGTGAGGTCAAAAACACGTGTGCGTTTTTTTCTTCTTCTTCTTCTCTGTGTGTGTGTGTGTGTGTGTGTGTGTGTGTGTGTGTGTGTGTTGCCCCTGCAGGTGCGCGCGTTGTGAGTTGCTTGGAGATTGCACAGTCGTTGTTTTCGCCTGGTGAGATTTGTCAGAGGCCAGTCATCTTGGAGACAGATTGCATGGAAACGGGGGAATGACCATAGTCTCTCTTCAGTGGAGGACAGTTCGTCGTCACTGAGGTTGGCTGGATTTGTAAGTAGAGTGGTTACTTGTAAGTACTGCATGAACTGCGTGAATGGCCTAACACGCACACACATGAACCGAAAGAGAGATAGCTGTAGCTGAGTCCACTCAAGAACGAACGAATCCTGCCATCCCAGTTGGTGTTAACAACACAGAAAGAGTTACTGTTGCTGTCTACCATTGTACTGTTGTTGGGAGCGGATGTACCCATAACGTACCCACAAAGTACCCGTATGATTTTCACTGATAGATTCACATGACGCTCGTATTGGCACGGACAGATGAACCAGTATTTTTCGACTGGACAAGTCAACTTTCCTCTCAGATACAGAAGAGCAGATGGTCAGTTCGGATCCCATTATTGGGAAGTGTTACGGATTTTGATCATTGGCTGAGCAAGCACCTTCTCTCATCGTTTTATTTTTCAAAAGTGACTTCGTTTTTCTTTTTATTTGTCAAGCCAACTTTGTGAAACCAAGAACAAAAATGTGTCATACACTCACATGTCTGAGCGTACGTTTATCTTTAATATTTTTTTCTGAGACGTTTGAAAACCCTTAAGAAGGCATGACAAGTGGAGAAAGACAAACAAAAATAAAAGTGTAACAATTAATCGTAGAAAATGAAATCAACCCCCCCGCCCCCGCCCCCCACAGCCCACTAACGACAATGATCCTCTCTCCTGTAGCCAGAGACGCGTTTCTTACACGCTAGTTAGGCGAGGTTTTCGCGAGACACACGAGGAAGGTGGGTGCGGTGTTGTTGTTTTTTTTTGGGGGGGGGTTGTTGGGTTTTTTCACCTCGCGGCAAGAGCGGCTAGGTTATCGCGAGTCAAGGCTAGGTAGGGAGCCTTCAAAGCCACTTTGTCGCGAGGTAAGCACAAAATCTACTTCCCGCCTCGCGTTCGTTTCGTTGCGCATGTAGTGATGTACTAATCGCATCGCCACTCGCTCTCTCGCCACTAGCATGCAAGCTTGCTCGCGTTTCAGGCTAATTGAACGGCCCGAGAGATAAAGACGCCTGCAGTTTCAGTTTCAGTTTCAGTAGCTCAAGGAGGCGTCACTGCGTTCGGACAAATCCATATACGCTACACCACATCTGCCAAGCAAAAAGTTGCGTGGCCCACAAGGGGGTCGAACCCACGACCTCTGCGTTATCAGCACGGCGCTCTAACCAACTGAGCTAATGGGCCCCACAATCAGTGTCTGGGAATTGGAGCAACGACGATTTCTTAACGTGGGTTCCCCCCCCACCCCCCCCCCCCCCCACCCCCGACTGTTTGCTTCCAGTGACGTTTGCTTTCATGCAACGTTGACAAGGACCGCAGTGGCAGTGAAATTCTTATTCAAATATCACGATCTCTTGGTTTCTCTGATATTTGTACAGCTTACTTCACACATTCATACTCAGTCATACACACTCATACACATATGCACAGATAGACGGATATATAACATGGTATGCAGGGCTAGCATGGAGCCTGACTTTATTATTGCAAGTCAGTGAAACATTCATCTCAAAGAGTGAATAGATAAACACAAACACGACAGCAAACTTTTTTTTTTTCATACGACGCAACGCGATGCGACACAGCACAGCACAACACAATACAACACAACACCAGACACAACGATAGGATACGATGCGATGCGATGCGAATTGTGCAATACGATACAATGCAGTGCGATACGACGTGGTTCTAT
>NC_134890.1:19899607-19904607 GCF_041734735.1 Babylonia areolata
TGATGATGATGATGATGATGACAAGTTGTTTCTCTTCTTTTTAATGATAATGTGATGACGATGAAGATAACGACGACGACGATGACGACAAGATGTACAGACCTGGTTGGCTATCCCGATGGTCGCTCCAGGGATGTACATACAGATGTAGACCAACACGACAGTCATCAGCATCTTAGTGATGCGTCTCTCCTCCGCCGTTTCCCCTCCCTGTCCGCGTCACACACACACACACACACACACACACACACACACACAGATATACACGCACGCACGCACACACACACACACGCACGCACGCGCACACACACACACTTATACACACGTACGCACGCATGCACCCACACAAGCACGCACGCACGCGTGTACACACGCACACACACACACACACACACGTACATGCACGAACGCACGTGTGTGCGCACACACACATATACATACATACATACACAAACACACACACACACACACACACACACACACACAGATACACACGTACACACGCATGTACACACACACAAGCACGCACGCACGCACGCGTGTACACACGCACACACACATGTACATGCGCGCACGCACGCGCGTGCGCGCACGCACACGCATATAGATACACACACACACGCACACACACACACACACAGAGTCTGAGTCACACATTCCTTCTCCATAACCTTTGGTTTCATCTAGCACACACACACTCAAAAGCAAAAAAGGGCATTGCAAACACATACAGAAGCAGCAACAAGCTGAAGCTAAAGATGTGCAACAGATCCATTTGGGGCTCTCATGTCAGCTTTGTGAGTTCGAGTCTGAATGTGAGTCTGTGTATGCCAGAGTGTATTTACATGGAACATGACATTTTCACTCAAAATACTGTTAAACTGCATATTGTTAATGTGAGTCTATGTCTACTTTTAGTATGGTATCCTGTGCCTATCCTTTACTTGTGATTTTCATTGCACGTGTAAAGCTATGATGATGTACGTATGAGTTACCTTTTCAAAAGATTCTGTTGTTGTTGTTGTTGCTGTTGTTGTTGTTGTCTACTGTGATTATTGATTGTACGCACTGGCTACCCTAGGCTGACATCTAAGCATCTTATGCCTTTTTTTTATGTGCAAATGTTAAATGACTGTGATTTTCGTGTGTTGTTTGTCTGTTTTACACCACAAATCAATTTCTCTTGTTGAGATGATAAAATATTCTGTATTCTGTAAGCCTGACTTACACATTGTGTCTACAGACCCTTTCAGGTTCGTTCTGTGACGGTTAACTAAGTGAGTTCCAGTCTGAATATGAGTCTAAGTCTGAATCACACATTGTACCTACAGACCCTTTGGGATTTTCATGACAGTGAAATAAGTCTGAGTCTGAATCTTAGTCTGAGTCTGGATTAGGTCCGAGTTATGATTTTTTTATCATACTGTGTCCATACTGAGGTCTGGTGACAGTGAAATGACTCTAAAACTGAATTAATTTTGTGTCTACAGACTGAAAACCGTGTGGGCGCACACGCACGCACACACACACACACGCACGCACGCACACACACACACACACACACACACACAGTCACTCATAATCATAAGTGAGGTATGAGTGACTGTACATGCGTGTCTTATAAACCTTGTTACGGTTTTAACTGGCCATTAAAATTGAATCTGATTCTGATTCACACACACACACACACACACACACACACACACACACACACACACACACACTCACCCACACCCCACCCCACCCCACACACCCCTTCACCCCTTACACACACACACATCAACCCAAAATCCATTTACCTTGGCCGCGGTTTGCCTCCACTGCGAACTTCTCCTGACGGTGACGAGGATGAAGATGGTGCAGACAATGATGATGCCCATGGGCCCGAAGTAGTACAAGCCCGACAGGGCGATGTTGTTGTAAGCCGTGATGACGTCAAGGTTCTCGAAATAGAAGCGCGTGCCGCTCAGCATTGGAATTAACTCCCCTGTCCTTCTGTCCGGCATCCATTTTACCTTGGTGGTACGAAAGACACTGACACTGACATGAAGGCTACATTTGCATGAACACATGGAGTACAGTTGTTGTTGTTGTTTTTTATGTATGTGGTGCTTGCTATAAGTACCCTTTGATGCATTGTTTTTTGACTCACTTTTTTCAATCTCCCAGATCAACAGTCCTGCTAATGCCTGAAACTCCTTCGTGTGTGTATGCATGCAGAAGGTCAAATACACACGTTAAAGATCCTGTAGACCTGATCCATGTCAGCGTTCCATTTATTATGGAAATAAGAACATACCCAGCGTGGACACCTCCGAAAACGGAGTATGGCTGCCTACATGGTGGGATGAATGAATAAAACACTTAAAATGTTAAATGTCTGTGTGTGTGTGTGTGTGTGTGTGTGTGTGTGTGTGTGTGTGTGTGTGTGTGTGTGTGTGTGTGTGTGTGTGTGCACGTGACTGAAACCTGATTGAATGACACCGGAAATAAATGATGAGCGCGCCCAATGGCAGCTGTCAGTCGGCTCTACCCAGGTAGGTAGCCTGTTGTGTAAATGGCATCGTGTTTGAAATACGCATAGAGCTTTGTCTCTGACTGAGATTTGGGCGCTAAAAAAAAGTATCCATGTGAGCGTCATTGTGTAGCCTACGTTGGTGTGTATACCAACATTGTCCTTTGTGTGTATTCGTTGATGCATTGTCTTGTCATAGTTTGCAACATTTTTCACTTAGCTGGACCGCATGTTTTGGATGGATGGTATCGTGCATTGCAATGCATTCTTTTTAGAACTATCGTATTGCAAAACCCTTGGAGCAGCAATTGTTTTTTTGACTGAGCGTTATGTAAGTAGTAGTAGTAGTAGTAGTAGTAGTAGTAGTAGTAGTAGTAATAGTTATCGATTAGATCCACATCAACGGAGGGTGACACAGCCACAAATACACTGTGAACATCACAAGACAAAGATTGATAATTTACATGTTTATCAGCTAGAAAGCTCTGTAGATACAAGTAGTCAGACGTGTTTGAACAGTTTTGTTGTGATTTGCAAGTAGCAGCGACTGTGTGAAGCTGGAGAGACGGTTGATGCTTAGTGCAATATAAAATTTTCTCTCTATTTCCAAAATACTTTGTAGCAAACGAAAGACAGAAAAAAATAGGTTGGCGAAAGGTAGATATTGGAACGGAAGAATGAAGCGAAATTCGAAAAAAGAAAGTGAAATTCTGCATGACGTTTCAGAAAGGAAGAACTTGGACAGACAGACAGACACACAGGAAGACGTGGGCAAATAGAAAAAAAGGGAGTCATTGAAAGAAAAAAAAGAAACAAAAAGAAACAAGCAATTAAAAAAAAGAAGAAGAAGAACTGGAGGAAACTGAAGAAAATGACACCTTGGAACGGCAGAAGGAAAGAAAGAAAGGAAAGACAGAAGGAAAGAAAGAAAGGAAAGACAGAAGGAAAGAAAGAAAGGAAAGACAGAAGAGAAAGAAAGAAAGGAAAGACAGAAGGAAAGAAAGAAAGGAAAGGCAGAAGGAAAGAAAGAAAGGAAAGACAGAAGAGAAAGAAAGAAAGGAAAGACAGAAGAGAAAGAAAGAAAGGAAAGACAGAAGGAAAGAAAGAAAGGAAAGACAGAAGGAAAGAAAGAAAGGAACGGCAGAAGGAAAGAAAGGAAAGACAGAAGAGAAAGAAAGAAAGAAAGGAACGGCAGAAGGAAAGAAAGAAAGAAAGGAAAGACAGAAGGAAAGAAAGAAAGGAACGGCAGAAGGAAAGAAAGAAAGAAAGGAACGGCAGAAGGAAAGAAAGAAAGGAACGGCAGAAGGAAAGAAAGAAAGGAAAGACAGAAGGAAAGAAAGAAAGGAAAGGTAGAAGGAAAGAAAGAAAGGAAAGACAGAAGGAAAGAAAGAAAGGAACGGCAGAAGGAAAGAAAGAAAGGAAAGGCAGAAGGAAAGAAAGAAAAGAAAGACAGAAGGAAAGAAAGGAAAGACAGAAGGAAAGAAAGGAAAGACAGGAGGGAAAGAAAGAAAGGAAAGAAAGAAAGGAAAGACAGAAGGAAAGAAAGAAAGGAACTGCAGAAGGAAAGAAAGAAAGGAAAGACAGAAGGAAAGAAAGAAAGGAAAGACAGAAGAGAAAGAAAACATGATGCAATGCAATACAGTGCATTGGAAATCTCTGTCTGTCTGTCTGTCTGTCTCTGTGTCTGTCTGTCTGTCTCTGTGTCTGTCTGTCTCTGTGTATGTCTCTCTGCCTCTGTTTCTCTGTCTCTGTCTCTTTGTCTCTCTCTCTCTCTGTCTCTCCGTCTCTATCTATCTATCTGTCTATCTATCTCTATTTCCTTCATTCGAAGCAGCATTCTCTCTGCTCTAGTAGCCTGCTTGTGGGAATGATTGAAACAAGACAGGCATGATGCAGAAACTATATCAAAAGATAAGATGATTTGAGTGAGGGCTGGTTTTAGGGGTTAACTCTCTCCATACGAACGGCGAAAGAGACGACGTTAACAGCGTTTCACCCCAATTACCACCATCAAAATATTACAAGCGGAAGGCTCTTACACTAAAGGGGTGAACGTTGACAAAGAATACCACAATTCTGACGACGGAAGCTAAAGATTGGGTCATTGAGACACCCACTGGACATCCGAGGGGTCTGTGTAGAGAAGAGAGGACTGGCCGTACTGAGTGAGTTAAAGCAGGGCATGAGCCAGAGATATAATACAGGGGAAGAGGGTGAGGGATGAAAGGGTTGGGTTTGGTCGTGTCAGTGGTCATGCTGGGATTGTGATCATTCCATGCGTTAGTTCTGCTCTCTGAGTGAAGTTACACTACCAACAGTTTATTGATAATTGTTTGTGAGTTAGCCAGCCCAGTTCTTGTATGTTGCTGTTCTTTCCTCTTAAAAAATGTCATATCATTTCCGGGGCACTTTTTCATAGCTTGACACAGATTCAGGATTGTGATCATTCCATTCGTTAGTTCTGCTCTCTGAGTGAAGTTACACT
>NC_134890.1:19909607-19912107 GCF_041734735.1 Babylonia areolata
CACACACACACACACACACACACACACACACACAGCACGAACACCAAGGGCAGTAAGTAGCAGTTCACCACCTGGAACAGTCACACACACAAGCGTATTTGCTTTCTCTTCGACATCTTCCTGGAATGCATTATGACTGATGCCCTGGAAAAAAAACACAGTTTGGTATTATCAACATCGGATGACTCCCCATCACTGACCTCTGATTTGCTGGTGATGTTGATGGGCTGGCATGCGGCGAGGAAGAATTGCAAGAACTGGTGAAACGCTTGGACGAAATTAACAAACAATGAGGCCAGGAGATGAAATGATTAACAAATAGTAAAAGGGTGGTTACTCTCTCCATTCACAAGGTACACAACTTCAAGACAACGCTACCGATTCAGCTAGCACACAGGTAAATAAAAGGTACATTGGAACAAACCCAGACACTTCCACAAAAAGGAAGCGCCGGGCCTGTTCTTATCAGAAGAAACGTGCTAACACAAATAAGCTTTTATTCAAGACTGGCATAGCCTCTTTAATCCTAAACAAGCCACACAGAACACATGGACAATACAGAACAAACGCATGGTTGCCTCGGTGGTTTTTCAACTGGAAATTAACAAACAATGAGGCCAGGAGATGAAATGATTAACAAATAGTAAAAGGGTGGTTACTCTCTCCATTCACAAGGTACACAACTTCAAGACAGTGCTGCTTACGCTACCGATTCAGCTAGCACACAGGTAAATAGAAGGTACATTGGAACAAACCCAGACACTTGGACGAAAAATTCGGAATGGAGATCATCGCCAAGAAGTACGACAAACAACAAGGATCCAATCAAGACCAATATCAGTGTCAGCGGACAACTGCTGGAAACAGAGAAGCGATTTAAGTACCTTGGCACCGTCATCAGTGAAGAAGGGTCCGAAGTATTCTGGTAGTACCTGAACAAACTTCAACAGCACTGGCAAGACTGAAGCTCAAATGGAGAGACATGAACATCAGTCTCAGAAGAAAACAACAACCTGAAGCTCCCGCATGCATTGGTTCTATTTTCTTGCATGCGTACCAGTTCTGGACGATCACAGCAGAGATTCAGAGGATTCAAACAGTGGAAAGGAGATGCTTCAGAAGACTCCTTGGCATCTCCTATGAAGACCACGTAACAAATAAAGAAGTCAAGAAAACCATCAAGCAGCACGTTGGTAGGTATGAGGATCTCCTGACCACAGTCAACAAATTTTAACTCTCTCCATACGAACGGCGAAAGAGACGACGTTAACAGCGTTTCACCCCAATTACCATCATCAAAATATTGCAAGCGGAAGGCTCTTATACTGAAGACGTGAATGTTGACAAAGAACACCACAATTCTGACGACGGAAGCTAAAGGTTGGGTCATTCAGACACCCACTGGACATCCGAGGGGTCTGTGTAGAGGAGAAGAGAGGACTGGCCGTACTGAGTGAGTTAAAAAGGAAAAACGAGATGGTATGGCCACGTGACCAGATGTGACGGGCTCTCTGGGACCCTCTTTCAAGGATCGGTGCAAGGGAAAAGGAGACGAAGCAGACAGGGGAAGAAGTGGGCAGACAACATCCCTGACTGGACACAGAAAACAGCTCACTCAGAACCCAGGCCCTTCCTTACGACTGTCAGAAATGGGGACAGATGCTGATGTCTTCATGGCCATGCATTGCCTCTCTTTTTTTTTCTTCCTTTTTTCCTTTTCTTCCCCCCCCCCCCCCCCCCCCTCTCCATCATCTGCACCGTTTCAGTGGCATTGCTCCCACGCTGCTCATTCCGAGTCCCCCCACCCCCACCCACCCCCACCCCCATTTCCCCCTTACACGGCCACACACACACACCCGGGTTTGTTTGTCACAGTCTCAGCGTCGGCAGTCCGCAGGGAACCATCGATGTTAGGTCGCCAGGAGACCACACACCAGAGGAGAGACTGCACTGCTGCTGAGTCACTTCGGTGGTGTTCAGTGGTGCCTGTTCTGATTTAACGTCCTTTGGACATTACCTTCTAAGCCCCCTACAGATTGTGCATTGTCTCTTACCTCCACCACCAAGTCCTTGGTGGCCGCGTCCACCAGTCCTGGCAGACGTCCGGCGTTGGTGGCTGCCGCGGTGATGATCTCATCGGTGACGTTGGCTATGACGTCAGCAAGGGTTGTGTTGGTTTCAGCGTCACCGTGTGGAACGCTTGTGCTCATTATCGCTGTGCTTATTTCAAGCGACATCATGCGACGGTTCTGCTGACTTGTCTGCAAGAGGAAATTGTCATCATGATCTTTGTCGTCGTCATCATCTTCATCATCATCATAGTCGTCGTTGTCATTGTGTCATCGTCGTCGTCACCGTTGTCATCATTGTCGTCATCGTTGCGTCATCGGCAAAACATTGTTGTGTTGTGGTGTGTTGTGGTGTGGTGTGATTTATTTATTTATTATTATTATTATTATTTATTATTATTATTATTATTATTATTGTTACTACTACCTTT
>NC_134890.1:19917107-19924607 GCF_041734735.1 Babylonia areolata
CTTCTTTACCAGTACAGTGCCCGTGAGGGTTCTAGAGGGTTCGATTCCCGCTCTCTACCTTTCTTTTGGTGTTGGAAAATCAAACTGAGCGTCTAGTCATTCGGATGAGATGAATAAATCAAGGTTCCGCATGCAGCACAGCACTTGGCGCGCTGAAAAAGAACGCATAGCAACATTCGTGTTGTCTTCTGGCAAAATCATGCAGAAGAAAAACCCGCTGTGATAGGTACATAAATATAATTTTATAAGCATGTACTCAGGGCCTGACAAGCGCGTTGGACTGCAGTGCTGGTCATCAGGCCTCTGCCTAGCAGATGTGATGTTTGCGTGATATGAACGCTGAGACACCTCCCTGAGAAATTGAAGCTGAAAGATTCGGTTATTGTATTGCATTACATTGTATTGTATTACTCTTTGTTACAACAGATTTATTGCATTGCATTGCTTTGTATTGTAATGTATTATATTATATTGTATTATATTGAATTACGCTTTATCACAACAGATTATTGCATTGCATTGCATTGCATTGCATTGTATTGTATTGTATTGTATTACTCTTTGTTACGACAGATTTATTGCATTGCATTGCATTGTAATGTATTATATTGTATTATATTGAATTACGCTTTGTCACAACAGATTTATTGCATTGCATTGCATTGCATTGTATTGTATTGTATTGTATTACTCTTTGTTACGACAAATTTCTCTGTGTGAATTTCGGGCTGCTCTCCACGGGGAGAGAACATCGCCACGATGCAGCGTCACCTTTTCTTCTTCCTCTTCTTCTTTTTCTCTGTCTGCAAGTGTAGTATTTGTTTCCCCCCATCAAAGCTGATTTTTTCTACATAATTTTTGCTCGGGACAGCTCTTAGCTTTAGCTGCCGTGGGTTATTTTACGTGCGCTAAATACTAGCGACTGTGGGATCCGACCCCGTGCGCTGAGATTCTTTACAATTCCAAGGCGGACCCGTTACCACTGAGCAACCACTCCAAGAGTATGTGTACTGGTGTCCGGGTGAGTGATGAGTGATTTTTGTTTTTTCTATATGCCATTTATGTCAGTCTTTTTAGAAGGAGATGAGTTTTATCTTCTGTGTGTGTGTGTGTGTGTGTGTGTGTGTGTGTGTGTGTGTGTGTGCGTGTGTGTGTGTGTGTGTGTGTGTGTGTGTGTGTGTGTGTGTGTTGCTTCGAGTGATTATGCGCGCAAATTCATGTGAGTTTATAACAGAAACCTCTTGGTAAACTTTTTTTTTTTTTTTTTAAATACTGAAACAAAGTTTTCGACAGCAAGTTTTGGACACGCGCATTAAAACAGACAGGGGGTGGCGCTGTAGTGTAGCGACGCGCTCTCCCTGGGGAGAGCAGCCCGAATTTCACACAGAGAAATCTGTTGTGATAAAAAGAAATACACATACAAACACAAATACAAAATGTATATATGTATGACAGCCGTGTCCGTTTCGGACAACCAGAACAACGGAGGAGGCAACTGCTGCCCCAGATATCTGGGCTGGAATTTGATTAAAGTGGAGAGGATGCTGCCCATATCACATCCTCGCCCTCTCGGCCAAGAGGGTTTTAGGACAACACAATCTCCTTCTCTCTTTATTCCTTTATTGACGGGCGCAATAGCCGAGTGGTTAAAGCGTTGGACTTTCAATCTGAGGGTTCCGGGTTCGAATCTCGGTAACGGCGCCTGGTGGGTAATGGGTAGAGATGTTTTTTATTTCGATCTCCCAGGTCAACATATGTGCAGACTTGCTGCCTTAACCCCCTTCGTGTGTATACGCAAGAAGAAGATCATATACGCACGTTAAAGAGTTGTAATCCTTGTCAGAGTTCGGTGGGTTATGGAAACAAGAGCATACCCAGAATGCACACCCCGAAAACGGAGTATGGCTGCCTACATGGCGGGGTAAAAATGGTCATACACGTAGAAGCCCACTCGTGTATACACGTGTGAACGAGAGAGTTGCAGCTCACGTTACGAAGAAGAAAAAGAAGATTCCTTTATTATTACTATTATCATTATTTTTTTTATTCCCTCTTTCATTCTATCACCCCTGACAACAACATAACCCACATGCACAGACACGACAAAGTCAGGTCGCCATAAGGTCACACACCAGAGGAGACCCTGCTTCACTGTTGAGTCATTCTGGTGGTGCCTTTATTTTTCTGATTCAGCATACACAGGAGGACTACAACAACATCTACAATCTGGTGGTGTTCTGTGATACCTTTCTTCTGATTCAGCATATATGTATGCATGATAGTCAGTTGTGCTCGACTATGACCACCAGAACAGCAGATGAGGTAAAAATAGAATAGAACAGAATAGAGCAGAATATGTCTTTATTACCTAGTATACCGGGGTCACAAGGAATATTGGTGGTTAGGGGGGAGGAGGGGGGGGGGCGGCCGCGGGGGGATGGGGGCGGGGGGGGGGGGGGGGCAGTACATATCAGTTACGAACATAAATCGAAAATCATACACAAACATAGATACAGTAGAAATTAGGATACATACAAGTGTATATCAATATAAAAACTTGTGCATACTCACATATGCACGCACTGCACACACACACACTCTCTCACTCACTCACACACACACACACACACACACACACACACACACAAACACACACGTTTGAACAGAAGCTGCATATTACATGTTGATGGGGCTAATGATTAGATCTTCAAGTTGATGGTTGTTGATTGCACAGTTCTATTTATCATACTGGATTTGCTCGAGAGACAGGGCATTGATTGCTTTGGGGAAAAAGCTATTGGCGAAGCGACTGATTTTCGTCCTTGTATTCCTGTACTGTCGACCAGAGGGGAGCATCTCGAAAATACCAAAAGCTGGATGTGATTCGTCCTGGCTGACTGATTTTGCTTTTTTGAGTAGCCGCTTATAGCATATGTCTTCTAGAGAAAGTAGATCAGTCCTGGTAATCTTGGTGGCAGTTTTTACGATTCTGTTAAGGGCTGCAACTTCTGCCTTGGAAATGTTTCCGTACCAAACAGTAATAGCAAAGGTTAGCACACTTTCAATGACTGCTCGGTAGAATTCAACCATGGTTTCTTTTTTTAATTCCGAACCTTTTGAAGCGCCGAAGAAAATATAGGCGCTGTTGTGCTTTCTTAACATTTTTTTCCCCCGTATTTTTCTCCCATTTAAAGTCGTTAGAAATGATCAGTCCGAGAAATTTAAAGTCGCTGATGATCTCTACTTGCTTGTCTTTAATGACAAGTGGTAAGGGGTCAGATCTTGTCTTCCTGAAATCTAAAATTAATTCTCTGGTTTTTGATACGTTGAGTTCTAAGTTGTTTTGATCACACCAGCTGACAAGTTGCAGTACTTCTTCCCTATATTTTGACTCATCACTGTTCGTAATCAGCCCTTCTAGAGTAGTATCGTCGGCAAACTTGACCATAGTGTTACATTCATTTTGAGTTGCACAGTCATGTGTGAATAGTGAGAACAACAGTAGGGATAGAACACATCCCCGTGGGGTGCCTAGGTTGAGAATGCATGTGGAGGTGGTGAGGTCACCAACTTTAACAACTTGCGGTCTGCATCTTAGAAAATCCCATGCACAAATTGCATCATCAACACACTGCATATCAAAGAAACACACAAAAGACAAACACACGATAAATGTCGTAAAATAAATTTGGACGACTGACCATTTTAGCTGTAGAACAGAAGAGTACTTGACTGTAGAACAAACCACACATGTGTCCATGCACAAATTGATTCAGGCAGCGAGAGGTCTTTCAGTTTAAAATATAGTTTTGATGGCACTATTGTGTTGAACGTAGAGCCGTAATCAATGAAAAGGATTCTGACATAACTGTTAGGATTTTCGAGATGTCTGAGGACGTGGTAGAAATCTATGCTAATGGCATCTTCAACTGATCTGTTCGCTCTACACACACACACACACACACACACACACACACACACACACACACACACACACACACACACACACACACAAGCAAGATTGAATGTCAATTTTATTTTCATCCTTTTCGGATATGGAGGAGTCCAAACGGGCAGTACCTGGCTTGAACTTTCACCCTTACCAACCTCCCCATCTCCAATGCCCATACCTTCTTTTGCAGCAACAAGACGTCCAGGTGTGAATGGATGGTACCTGACTTTAACTTCCACCCTCCACACCACCACCTCCGCCCCCCAACCCCTCTTGCCCGTCCTCCAATCCCCATACCTTCTTTTGCAGCAACAAGACGTCCAGGTGTGAATGGATGGTACCTGACTTTAACTTCCACCCTCCACCTCCCCACCCACCCCCTTCCCCATCCTCCAATCCCCATACCTTCTTTTGCAGCAACAAGACGTCCAGGTGTGAATGGATGGTACCTGACTTTAACTTCCACCCACCACCTCCCCCCCTTCCCCATCCTCCAATCCCTCCACCATCCACGAAACGGACGCCGGGGACATCCAGAGCAACGCCACGGGAACGGGCGGAGAGGAGTCAGCGGCGTCGGTGGTGTTGATGGCTGGTGGGGGTGGTGGTGATGTGTGAGTGAGGTTGAATGGGGGTGACGGCGGTGGGGGTGTGGAGGGGGAGGATGGGGGGGAGGGGCGTCTAGAGGCTGTTGTTGAATGAATTAGGGGGGTGGAGGTGGTGGTGAATGAGGTGAAGTTGAGTGTGGGGGGATGGGGGTGGGCAGTGGGCTGTCGTAGAATGAATAAATGGGGAGGGGTGGTGGTGAGTGCAGGATTGAGAGAAAAAGAGAGAGAGATATATAGTATGTGTGTGTATGTGTGTGTGTGTGTGACTCTGTGTGTGTGCGTGCGTGCGTGCGTGCGTGCGTGTGTGTGTGTGTGTGTGTATGTGTGTGTGTGACGCTCTGTGTGTGTGCGTGTGTGTGTTTGTGTAGAATGGGAGGTGAAAGTCGTCTATGGTATGGAGTGAGAAAGCCCTTGGATGTTTGAAAATAGAGCGAGGGGGGCATGAAAGAAGATGGGTAAAAGAGTGTTATGGTCTCTCTCTCTCTCTCTCTCTCTCTCTCTCTCTCTCTATCTATCTATCTATCTATCTCTGTCTCTCTCTGTCTGTATCTCTCTCTCTCTCTCTCTCTCTCTCTCTCTCTCTCTCTCTGTGCATCTTGTGAATGAGAGTTACCGTTTCGTTAATCAATTTGGTTCCTTTCGTTTATTCTATCATATTATGCTCCAGACGTTCGATTTCCGTTTTATCTCTGCGAAATTGTTTGTTGATATGTTTCTGTGTTGTTACATTGGATTTTGAGCGGCCCCGTTCATAGTTTCATTGAATCAGATTTTTTTTAAAGTATCTGTGAACGTTATGAATAAAAAGACGGAATCATGCACAAGGGCTTGAGTTTTGTATTGTGAATTCTGATAATTTTATAGTGGAGTTTGAGACGTCCAGTTTGTTTTCTTCATTCTTCTTTAGTGCGGGTCATTTGTTGGCCTCACATTTCACACAGAACCCAACGAATATATTTAATCTCATTAAGTCGCTTAGAGAGAGAGAGAGAGAGAGAGAGAGAGAACTCAAGATTTTTTTGATTTAATTTTTTTTTTATTTTATGGGCAATATGACCCATACAACTGATCATGCTAACACCTTCGAAGTGAACAGTGATAGTATTCAGGGCACAGGATCAATGCCAAATAATTCGTCAAATAAAGGACAGAGAGAGAGAGAGACTCAACACTATGATATTAAAAAAAATATATATTATCCAAAGATAAAGACTTTTTTTTAAAGCATACTTTAGTTTTTCAATCTGTCCCTGTGACAACAACAATGATCATAAAAAATTAGGAGAAGAGCACGCACACACACACACACACTCACACACACCCAGCATCAGTAAGGTAATGCATATTGGAATATAATTTATTTGCAGATACAGACAAGAAACATTTAAATGCAACGTGAAAGGACATGAAGTAAAGAGGTCATTACGGTTGATGAATTAAACACCCACACGAAATTATGGAAAGAGACACGAACTGAAGTGCTCGAAGAGGTTCCAAAAGTGAACGTGGGCATCTACTGCCGTTGATGTAGTCCAGATGAAATCGGTCACGAAAAGATGATCGTTGTCAGCGATGGCTTGCTGAACAAAAACCAGGCTTCATCCAGGGGTATGAATGACAATGCCATAATCAGAGGTGTGTTGCGAACATGATTCTCCAAGTACTGAGCCGTGATTTCTAGTACCTGTATCTTTCCTCCAAAGCGACAGCGAAACGACGCCCTGCTGACACAATGACAAAGAGGCGAAGGCGAAACGTGTAAGATAAGATAAGATAAGATAAGATAAGATAAGATAAGAATAACTTTATTATCTCCAACTGGAGAAATTTGGTCAGGTGCATTATCACAACATAGACAAGTAAACAACATGGGGACCATAACTGTAAAAGCCAACAACAGCCCCAACAAATATTACGAAGATACAAGTAAAAATAAAAAAAAAAAAAAAAAAAAAAAAAAATCTCATATCTATGTACTAACCTTGTTATTTCATGGTGTATTCTTGCTTATTAATTGCGAATGTGCCCATTCACATAAATGATCGAAAGTAATAAAAAATAAAATAAAATAATAAATAAAATTTTCAAAAAATTAAAAAAGAAAAAAAGAAGAAAAGACACTGGTGGCACCACAAGGGACGTAATAAGCCCCTGCCAGCACGCGCCAGTCACAGCTTATTCCTTCCCCGAGGCCTCTTCATAGTGGGCACTAGTGAGGGACGTAACTCCTGTGCTCGCGCTGCTCTGGTATTTTGCAGTTGTCTTTCTTCCTCCGTGCTGCTTTCGGCACAGGAAGATTCTGCAGGTGGGAAGTAAAGCGGAAAAGCCAGCATTAGATTATCATCATCATCTTCATCGTCATTGTCATTCTTACTGTCGATGCAAAATGACTGTCACTTTTTAGAAATATCTTCGATTCAATTATTACATTGTCTAAAGAACAGAAACACTTTTAACGGACAATAGAAAACAAACTGAAACAATAGTAATTGAAAAAGAAAGAAAACAGCATGACAGACAACACTGTTGCATTCCAAAGTGATCCCAGCATATAAAGGATGTGCATATTATGTAGAAAGTATTAACTTAGAGATTAATGTCATATACTTAGCCATATACTTATATGAAGCATTAAAGAGATTTCGAATCGTTATTTTGTGAATGTTGCTGAGTATTGTATCAGCTACTTTTGGTTGATTTGTCAGGTTGGTTTATCGTGTCAAGTCATTTTCTTCCTTTATTTTCTTGTATGACCCCCTTCAGTAAGAGGCTTTGGCCTTAATCTGAATAAAGATCGTTATCGTCATCGTCATCGTCATCGTTCTCTCTCTCTCTCTCTCTCTCTCTCTCTCTCTCTCTCTCTCTCTCTGTAATTTCGCCAAGTGAGGTCAGGTACCCATTCAAACCTGCATGAAATGAGCATAACCGAAGGGTTGGGAG
>NC_134890.1:19929607-19959607 GCF_041734735.1 Babylonia areolata
ACTAGCTCCTTCTGTCCCCTCCCCTCGCCCTTCCCCTCCCTCTCTCCGGTCTACAAGTTTCTCTGGCTTTCTGTCTGCATGTTTTGTCTTCCATTCTTCCATCATAAGTTTTGTCTTCCATCCCTCTCGATTAGAATGGTGCATGTGTTCACGTGAATGACGACTGCGAGAGCGCTTTGATTTTTGTCTACGCACAAGATTTTTAGCTGAGCCTATATAGATACCTCCTCCTATACCCCCTACTCCTCCTAGTCCTCTTCCTCCTTCTTCTATTATTATCATTATCGTTATTATGTGAAGTCGCCATGACGCCACCCATTAGAGGAGACCTCGCGTTGCTGCTGAGTTTCTTCGGTGCCGTGGTGTTCAACGCTGACTGTTGTGATTCAGCACACCCTGCCTCTTTTCCTCTCTCCCCCTACCCCATGTCAGTCTCTTCACTTCCTCCCTTCCTCATTCCCTAGTCCCCATCCCCAGCCCTCTGTCCTTCACCTCATAGATGAAGAAGAATGGAAACTGGGCCACTGTGGAGAATACATAGATGGAAGCCACGGCTAGCTTCATCCGGAAAGAGGTCACGATGCTTTGTACCTGAAAGAAAAACAACAACAATTAAACATAGTTTACAGCTCTGTTATCACCATTGTCAGTGCCATCACCATTGTCAGTGTCATCACTTTCATCAACGTCATCACAAGCATCAGTGTCATCATTTCATAATCATCATTGTCATCACCATCATTATTGGTGTGCATCACCTTCATCGTTAGCAACACTGGCATCATTATCATTGTCATAACCATCAGTGTCATTACCATTATCACTGGCATCACCATTACCATTGGCATCATAATCAGCATCATCATTATGATCACTGTCATCAGTGTTATCACCATCATCATTGGCTTCCTTCTTGTCATCACCATCATCGTTGTCATCTTCATCATTGTCATCACCACCATCATCGTCATCACCATCATCATTGTCATGATCATAATTGGCATCAATATCATCATCACCATGATGGCATCGCTATCAGTATTGTCATCACCAATGGCACCACCATCATCATAGCCATCACCATCTTTATTGGCATCACCATCGTGATTATCATCAGTGTCTCCACCATCGTCAGCGTCATCAACATCATCGTTGTCATTACCATAGTCATCGCAGTTATCATTATTATCAGCAGCAGCAGCAGCACTTGTAAATGTAGATTATTGTCTTCGTCGTCATCACAGCCGTCGTCGTAATGGTTCAAGCGCTCATTGTGCTTCTTAACGTTAAAACATTGTGAATAACTATGAGGTATTTCTTTCTTTTCTTTTTATCACGACAGATTTCTCTGTGTGAAATACGGGCTGCTCTCACGAGGGAGAGTGCGTCGCTACACTACAGCGCCACCTTTTTTTTCTTTTTTTTTTTCCTACGTGCAGTTTTATGTTTTTCCTATCGAAGTGGATTTTTCTACAGAATTTTGCCAGGAACAACCCTTTAGTTGCCGTGGGTTCTTTTACGTGCGTTAAGTGCATGCTGCACACGGGACCTCGGTTTATCGTCTCATCCGAATGACTAGCGTCTAGACCACCACTCAAGGTATAGTGGAGGGGGAGAAAATATCGGCGGCTGAGCCGTCCTAGGCGGACGCGTTACCTCTAGGCCATCACTCCACAGTTATCACTCCAAGTGACAGTGAGATCGTCTTCATCGTCATGTTCTTCATTATCTGTGCTTTTTATGCCAAAAATCATACTGGAAATCTGTGTTTCCATGTTGGCGGTTTTGTCTTTGCCTTTCTCGTTGTTATGTGGTGTTGTATGCAGTCGTGTACGTGTGTGTGTGTGTGTGTGTGTGTGTGTGTGTGTGTGTGTGTGTGTGTGTGTGTGTTGTGTGTAATGTGTGGGGAGTTTGAGTCATACAAGCGCTAAATTATTATGATTATCATTATCATCATTATTTTCATTAACATTGTGGTTACCACCATTATCATCATTATCATCCATTTCGATTTATTTTTCAGCGTACCCTCTATCGTGCTGTAATCGATTACACTTGAGGCCCTAATGCAATGCTTTTCGCTGTGACACACTGCTGTAGAAACCACTCGACTGTTGAGTCTCCACAGTGTGAGTGTAGTGCGCAGATGACTTGATATTTAAAATAATAAAATAATAAATTGTTGCTTATCATAATAACGCATCTGTTTTCTATCAGCCTTGACCACCACATCACCCCTGACCCTGACCCTGACCTTGAGGGGCAGGGTGACGGCCAGGCACCTCTCCAGGGTGATGAGCATGGTGAGGAAGGGGGTGATGTAGCTGAACACCCGGTTCACCATGTACACGTTGGGGATCAGGGCCGTCTCCAGCGTGCGGCCTGCCGTCACGTCCACGTGCGACACTAGACATGACGCCTTCCTGCATACAGTGAACAGTGGCGGGGGGGAGGGGAGGGGACAGTGCAGAGTCAGCAAGTGAGAACAAAAACTAAAATAATACAAAAGCGAAAGATGAAAAAGAGTCTAAAGACAGAAAAGAAAAGCGAAAACACACAAAACCACACACTCATTCGAATCTGTACACAAACATTTACGTCTACAAAAAAGTGGCTCACCGCTCGTCTGTATGGATCCAGGACTTTACCCTGAGGGAACTGTGGTCCAAAGCCCATTGTATTGCATTGTACTGTACTGTACTGTATTGTATTGTATTGTTTCTTGGTCACAACAACTTTCTGTGGGTGAAATTCGGACTGTTCTCCCTGTGAAGCGCGTATCACCACGGAGAAACGCTACCCGTTTTTTCTCTGCTGTTTCTGTCTGCAAGTGTTTTATTTGGTTTTACTGTCAAAGCGTTTGTTGTTTTTTCACATCATTTTGGCAAAGTCAGCTCTCTATTTTGCCGTGAGTTCTTTTACGCGCATGCGGGACACACGGGACTACCTCTCGAGGTCTAGTGGAGAGGAAGAGAAAATTCTGGCGATTGTGGGATTAGATCTCACACCTTCAGATTCTCTGGCTTCCTTGATGGACACACTACACCAGTAGAGGAGGGGGACAGAAAATTCTGGAAAGCGCGAGATTCGAACCTCGTCCCAAAGATGTGCTTGCTTCCTTGCATCCAAACTACTAGCAACCCGAGGTCTAGTGGAGGAGCGATAAAATTCTGGCGTCGTGTGTGCGTCTCGTTCCAGTACCTCCGGTTTCTCTCACTTCCTAGTGTGCAGACCACCAGTCAAGCTCTGGTGAAGGGTGAGAAAGCTCTGGAGAGTGTGGGATTATATCTTGCTCCCTCAGATTCTCTTGCTTCTTAGCGTCCAAACCACCACTCAAGGTCTGGTGGAGAAGGGGGGGAGGTGGACATTATGGAGAATGTGGGATTAGATCTTGCTCCCTCAGATTCCCCAGCTTTTTAGCGTCCAAATCACCACTCAAGGTCTAGTGGACGAGGTGGTGGGGGGTTCAGGCGAGTATAGGATTAACTCTCGCGCTCTCAGATTCTCTCGCTTCCCAGCGTCCAAACCACCACTCAAGGTCTAGTGGAGGAGGAGAGGAAGGGGGTGGAAATTATGTAGAATGTGGGATTAGATCTTGCTCCCTCAGATTCTCTAGCTTAGCGTCCAAACCACCACTCAAGGTCTAGTGGACCAGGTGGTCGGGGGGGTTCAGGCGAGTATAGGATTAGCTCTCGCGCTCTCAGATTCTCTCGCTTCCCAGCGTCCAAACCACCACTCGAGGACTACTGAAGGGAGAGACAATGAGACAAATCTGGAGAATGTGGGATTAGATCTTGCTCCCTCAGTTTCTCTCGCTTCCTAGCGTCCAAACCACCACTCAAGGTCTAGTGGAGGAGGGGGTGGAAATTATGGAGAGTGTGGGATTAGCTCTTGCACTCTAAGATTCTCTCGTTTCCTAGCGTCCATACCACCACTCGAGGTCTAGTGGAGGAAGGGGGTGGAAATTATGGAGAATGTGGGATTAGATCTTGCTCCCTCAGATTCCCAGGCTTTTTAAGCTTAGCGTCCAAACCACCACTTAGGGACTAGTGGAGGAGGTGGGGTGGAAATTATGGAGAATGTGGGATTAGATTTTGCTCCCTCAGTTTCTCTCGCTTCCTAGCGTCCAAACCACCACTCAAGGTCTAGTGGAGGAGGGGAGGGGTGTGGAAATTATGGAGAATGTGGGATTAGATTTTGCTCCCTCAGTTTCTCTCGCTTCCTAGCGTCCAAACCACCACTCAAGGTCTAGTGGAGGAGGGGGTGGGGGGTTCTGGCGAGCGTAGGATTAGCTCTTGCGCTCTCAGATTCTCTCGCTTCCCAGCGTCCATACCACCACTCGAGGACTACTGAAGGGAGAGACAATGAGACAAATCTGGAGAATGTGGTTGCTCCGCCAGTTTCTCTCGCGTCCTAGGGTCCAAACCACCACTCAAGGTCTAGTGGAGGAAGAGGGAGGGGGGGGGAATTATGTAGAATGTGGGATTAGATTTTGCTCCCTCAGATTCCCTAGTTTCTTAGCGTCCAAACCACCACTCAAGGTCCAGTGGAGGAAGTGGTGGGGGTTCTGGCGAGCGTAGGATTAGCTCTTGCGCTCTCAGATTCTCTCGCTTCCCAGCGTCCATACCACCACTCGAGGACTACTGAAGGGAGAGACAATGAGACAAATCTGGAGAATGTGGGATTAGATCTTGCTCCCTCAGATTCTCTCGCTTTCTTGCGTCCAAACCAGCACTCAAGGTCTAGCGGAAGAGGGGGGGGGGGTGGAAATTATGGAGAGAGTGGTATTAGCTCTTGCATTCTCAGATTCTCTCGTTTCCTAGCGTCCACACCACCACTCAGGGTGTAGTGGATGGGGGGGAGGGGAAGGGTGGGGGAGAAAAATCTGGTGTGCCCAGATTCTCAGTGATCTCTGTCTGTGACCTCTGACCCCTGCCTGTGACCTCTGACCCCTGAACTGACCTGGCGAACATGGTGAGGAGGTAGCAGAGGTCGGAGAGGGTCAGGCCCAGCAGAAGGACGTTGGTGGAGGTGTCCATGCCATGCACCATCAGCACCACCATGCTCATGGCGTTGCCGCTCACCCCCAGCAGGAACACCACGGGCAGTAGGTAGCAGTTCACCGCCTGCAACAGTCACACACACACACACACACACACACACACACACACACACACACACACACACTGCATGAACACCAAGGGCAATAGGTAGCAGTTCACACACACACACACACACACACACACACACACACACACACACACACATATATATATATATATATATATATATATATAGAGAGAGAGAGAGAGAGAGAGAGACAGACACACACACACACACAGCACGAACACCAAGGGCAGTAGGTAGCAGTTCACCACCTGCAGCAGTCACACACGCACAGAGAGAGAGAGAGCGCAAATACCACAGTCAGATTGTAGCAGTTCACTACCTAAAACAGTAACTAATTTATACAGATGCTAATAAAGCACATGTCTTCAGTGAGAGATACAAGCTCTAACGCTTTACAAATACAAGGGTCATTTACATTACGGGCTGCCTACCTGGGTAGAGCTGACAGAGCTGTCTTATTTTCTAAGCGCACAACATTCGTTTCTTGTGTCACTTAGTCAGGCTTTCACAGAGAGAAACAAGCCAAAATCTTTATTATCGAGGGTAATGGATAAGCAAGCACGTTTTTTCGGGTTTTTTGTTTGTTGTTGTTTGTTTTGTTTTGGTTTTTTGTTGTTGTTTGTTGTTGTTTTTTGTTTGTTTGTTTGTTTTCTTTTGGGTTGTTTTTTTGTTTGTTTGTTTGTTTGTTTTGGTTTGGTTTGGTTTTTTACATCCAGCCCTCGCCCTAAAGAGGATATAAAGCTAAAGAAGCAAAATTGCACAAAGACACAGACAGAGAGAGCAATAATAACTAACGTTTGTTTACACCACTCCTTCATGAAGGGCCATGGTCTGTATTGAATAAAACATCTCTCTCTCTCTCTCTCCCTTTGGGCAGAGAAGGCAGACGCAGTTTGAGGCTCTCTGATATTTTCGACGAATTGTGCAGTTTCCAGGTGACGTGAAGTTGTGATATTCTGCAAGGAGCTGTATGAAGGTGTGGTAAACTGAATGGCACTTTCAGAATTGGTTGATCATTGTTGGATTTGGTGCTAATTGCAAAAATATTTTCAATACATAATAAAGAAGAATTGGATGTTCAACTGTGTTCACATTTCAAACTGGACAATCGAGAGGAGTACAGCACGTGAAACTGTCACAAGGTCCGTTCTCCTCTCCCTACCCTTCCTCAACATGACAACTGCACGTGAACATAACTCCAATGAATTGTGATGCTGTGTATGTGACTTCATTGAGAATGGCACTGTCAACACAAGAGCAAGCGTGAGTGTGTATTTTATGTTTGCAATGAGTCAGCATTTAAGCTTTTCCAACAATGACAGATCAACATATTGAAAGTGATTACCAACAGGCACATGACGTTGATCAACCTACCTGTGGTAAAAAACTTGTGCACACTGCAGATGTCATACAAAAACGCTTTTGGTGTGGGGAGCAAGAGTTGATAACATGGCGTAATATTCTATTGTATCGCTACACTGCCATTACAGAAAGTAGTGTAACACTTCAAGTGTCTGATTATGATCTAAATAATGAAATCTTATCATTCCCTGCGTTACAATGGCTTACAGACCCTCCTTCCGAACTTGCCAAAACCACCATGCGCATATTCTGGAAAACGACAAAGAGGGTTACCCTCACCCTTTACTTCAAGTCTGCACAGAACTCGGGTACTCTTCTCTGTCAGGGGAGAGACTGCTACTACTGGGACATTGAAGAGTGTGAGAAACTGAAATTCTTAGTTTCATCGTTTATGAGTGATAAGAATATGCACACTTTGACAACATCACTTCTTCATGTCCCTCTCAACTTCATCAAGCCTCTTGGTTCCCTGTCTTTGGGAACTCATGCCATGCACTTTCACTCTGAGCCAACCATTGTGTCACAAAGAGACGCATCACCTGGTTCCAGAGGACAGTCACCCGCTGAAAGCACAGGAACGTCACCTGCTACAGGTACACCTGTAATGACCCCCACCAGTGAATGTCCCTCTGTGCTGACTTGTGAATACACTCCGACACAAGTTGTACTGCATCCGCCCACCCCTTCAGCAAGAGTGCCCCCATCCCCGTCACGGACAAAGCTGTCATCACCCAAGGCAACTCCTTCAGGAACCAAGGCTAAGAAACTTCGTCGACGCACACTTTGCGTCAGTCAGAAGAAAAACAGAAACTCCCTGTTTCAGATCAGTTCATATAGAATGCAACTTGAGGAACTCAAAGAAACTGTTGACAATCTTACTACTTCACAGCAAGAAATGAAAGAGTCTTTTCTGTCACAGATTGAAGACGCCAAAACAGCAACAAAAAATGAAATAAAAACTCTTATAAAAACACAACGTAGTTCAGTTAACTCAAACATTGACAATCTTGAACAAAACCTGAAAGAACTAAGAACATCCATGGACTTATTGTCCAAAGACAATCACACTCTAAAAACTCAGATGGGAAATATCCGCTCAGAATTAAAGAACATCAAACTGAAATCACCAGCAGTCGATGCAAGCACACAGTACGACAACATAGAAGCAGTCAAAGAGAGGAGAAAGACTATCGCTCTGACGGTAACCTCATCTGAATGCGGTGATCCGGCCTCTACAACAACAGACCTTCAGAGTCTGGCAGTTCAACCTGTCAGCGCTGTTGTCACCCCGAGCAACAGAGAAGAAACACACGATCAGAAAAGTGGTCCCAAGACTGTGGAAAATCGTGGTCTTTCTGTTTTCACCTTCAAGTCCTCAACCACAGATGGCCAGTCGGACGATTCCAGTACGACCCCCCTGAAGACAAGCGACCCCAGATCAGCGTCTTCTGACCTTGTGCCCCCTGCTGCTCCATGTGACAACACCACAGAGGACTCTCCATCGGACCACCCCACCACCAACTACTCTGTTCCTGTTGACAACTACTTCGCCCCTCTCTCTGACAGTGCACTCTCTGACAATGCTGCCGGTGTCGAGATTCCCGAACCAACCGAGTCCCCAAAGCCTGACAAAGGAACGTTTACGGTGTCTCGTGAAAGGAGTCAGAAACGCTCTCCGTTAGAAGTGCTCAGTGACATCAGTGTAAATGAAAGTGCCACAGCACTCTTGATTGGTGACTCCATCATCAAATATGTGGACCCTATGAAACTTAGACTGCGCTCGTACAACCTGCACAAAATTTGTGTTCCGGGCATGGCAACACATGACTTGGAATATTGGTTGACACATCAGCCAGCATACCGCAACATTAAAGCCCTAGTCATCCATGTTGGTGTCAACGACTGTCCCTCAGGACCAGTCTCTACCGAACGGTGGACTGTCATACTCAATCTGTGTCACCAGGTCTTTCCCTGTTCAAAAATAGCATTTAGTTCACTGGTACCAGCCAAAGGCAAGCATAATCTCAATAACGCTATTATTCCCTCAAATCATAATCTTCTTTCAGCATGTAAGCTATCTAATATAACATTTATAGATAATACAGACTCATTTGTCGCAACATCTGGCGCCCCGAAGCTAATCATGTACCAAAATGCAACCCATCCCAGTTTTAAAGGCACAGCACAGCTTGCATCCAATGTGAAGCGCACATACATTAACTGGCTTGTGGACGACCAGACTAGACGTGACCTGTCAGGTAACCGACAACAAACTGGTTATGCTGCTCAAGGTTTTTCGACAAAGTTCAGTGGTGGTGATGAGAGACCTAGCCGTACCAACACTCGTGCCTTCCCCACTAACCGACAGTCTTACAATGATGACAGACATATGCAGCATAATGCACACACTGGTTCTGTGATTTACACAAACCGTACTGACGTTTTTAATCGTAACCCTAACAATACCAATACATACAGTTCCGACCCGCGATATTCATTTAACCCCCAATACTCTGCTGATGATGCTACGGGCTGGCAGCAGAGGTCCCATGCAGCCCCTCATGCTCACAACGCCACAGAACGTGTGACACAAACCCAGGGTCGCAGCTACACCCGTGGTACCAATACTTTCCCACAGCGACGGCCAGACAATGGTCATCGTCCCGGTGATGAACCCCTTTTGCCCTCAGTGTATTCTATGGATCACTTCCCCCCATTACCCAACCCCCAGTACCAGCCATCAAAACCTGGTCCCTATTTCCCTCCCCATCAGTCTGTGGACACTCCAAGCTATTCCAACACTGACACACAGTCCAATTCCCAGTCCTTTGTCAGAATGAACCCACATGAGTATCATGGGCGCCCTGGCCAAAACAAAGTTCCTGATACTAAACCCATTTTTCCTCAAGGTGATTTGAATCGTTACATTTATTTATTAAACATGATGACTTCACAGATGTTAAACATGCATCAGTATAATCATGGTTAGCATCTTGTTTGGAAGCGGAGGACGTACAACGTCACTTGTGATTCCAGTTAGTGAGTCTATTTATTTAACATATAATTTTGATTGCATTACCATTCCCAATCTGTCTGTGTGTGTGTGTGTGTGTGTGTGTGTGTGTGTGTGTGTGTGTGTGTGTGTGTGTGTGTGTGTGTGTGTGTGTGTTTGTGTTACGGGCTTGCCATACTCATGAAATGACATTATCATACAAGTAACATAATTACCGAGAAGGTTATATTATATTGATTGTGGCTCGACGCTCCTTGCGTGGAATACCTGCGGTAACAATTATTGCTTTGTAAAATATTTTTTGCATTTGACAATTTATGTCGTTCGAATCAAGTGACAGCTTTTGAAGTGATTTTTTGTGTCATTTGATATTCACTGTTGTTGTAGATTGTTCCGATCGATAAGCTTTGTTTATTTTACAGGTTGCAGTTTTCACTTTATTCACATATTGAAATAATTGTTGATCGAGTAACTGTGTGTGTTATTGTGAGTTACATATTTTCTGATTATAATAATGACCACTGTCAATACATGGCCGTCTAGAGATGGTCTCAAAGTAGGTTTTTTAAATGTCAATCATGTTCTAAACAAATTAGATGAGCTCTCTTCTATTCTGTATAATTCTGGCAATCAGTTCCATTTATTTTGTTGTGCTGAATCCAGATTAACATCCGTTATTTCCGATGCAGACGTATCTATACCTGGTTATAACGTTGTCCGCCTTGATCCCATTCTTCCCAAACAAACTGGTTTAATTCTTTACATCAGCCAGTCTCTCTCTTACAAACGTATTGTTTCCTTTGAAAAATACCATGTAGAATCAGTTTGGATCGAAATATACATTAAAAAAAGTAAACCTTTATACGTTGGATTTGTATACAGAAACCCTTCAGAACATATTGACTGGCTTGATAAATTTAGTGAAATGATGGAGGCTGTTACACTTGCTGGTAATGAAGTCATTCTTCTTGGAGATTTTAACATAGACCTCCTAAAACCCAATCATCGGTGGATTCAAATATATGATAATTTTGGCCTAAATCAGTTAATTGATACTCCATCACGAATTACCCCATCTTCAAAAACATTAATTGATCATATTTATGTCAGTACAAAACACAATATCATAGAAGTCTGCGCTCCTTACAGTGGCTGTAGTGATCATTTACCGGTGTGCGTCACCTGGCTAAAAAAGGGTACGAAAATTCCTAAATCTGGACATAAATTCATTACTTATAGGTGTTTCACTAATTTTGATAAAGAGTCCTTCCTATTTGACTTAGCTCAGTCATCCCTGTCAAATATCTATCAGTTCACTGACCCTGACGAGGCCCTTGAATTTTGGCATAAAACATTCATTAATGTATATGATAAGCATGCTCCATTCAAAACCAAAAGAGTCAAACATACCCCTAAACCTCCTTGGCTAACTGATGAAATTCTAAAAGCCATACATTTTAGAAATAATCTTTTAAAAACGAAACAATATGAAAAATTTAAGAAACAACGAAATAAAGTAGTTGCAATGCTTCGCTCATCAAAAAGAAATATATCCGGAATCTGTTTTCTTGCCGAACTAACAATAACTCAAAATCGATATGGAAGGCCATAAACACCCTCACAAGAAAAAGAACTAATAAAGTATTAGTTGATGCAAGCAGTATAAATATCGATGACCTAAATTACCATTTTTCCAATGTTTCTAATTTAACAGTAAAAAATGATAGATCCCAATTTAACGATCTCGCGTCACTGAAAGAGTTTTGTAATTCCAAAAACATAACATCAGACTTAAACATTCCACCAGTGTCCGTATACGACATTTATTTTTATCTCATACACCTAAAACAAACAGGCACACGAGGTCTTGATGGCATAGATGGTAAAATCTTAAAATCCAGTGCTCCTATCATTGCCGATTCCCTAACTTATTTATACAATCTTTGTATTGATAAAAATTACATTCCTAATCATCTTAAACAAGCGAAAATAATTCCACTGTATAAATCTGGCGATAAAACTAATCCTTCTAACTACAGGCCTATTTCAATAGTTTCAGTTCTTTCAAAACCTTTGGAAAAACACATTTATAAGCATCTCATGTCTCATGTTTCAAAATATAATTTACTCCATCCCAACCAATCTGGGTTTCGAATAAATCACTCATGCCATACCGCACTGACTAATCTAGTAGATGAGTGGCTTATGAACATAAATGACAACAAATTCACAGCAGTATTGTTCGTTGATTTTGCGAAAGCGTTTGATGTTATTGACCATAACCTATTACTGAGAAAACTAACACTTTATAGAATTTCCGAACATGCTTTATCTCTCATCAGATCATTTCTCACTAATCGCCAACATACTGTTTCTCTAACCAATGCACAATCTGGATTTCAGACACAACTATTTGGTGTTCCTCAAGGATCAGTGCTTGGTCCCCTTCTTTTTTCTTTATATATTAACGACCTTCCTCTATCTATTACGAGAGGCTTGTGTGAACTTTTTGCTGATGACACCTCTGTTCATTCGAATCACTCTGACCTGAAAGAATTATCTATTAGCCTTAAAGAAAATGTTGATGAGTTGGTCAGATGGACGGAACAAAACCACATGGCTTTAAACGAGCAAAAAACTAAATACATGATAGTTACTTCTCGACAAAAATGACAAAATATTGATTTTAGTATACCGTCCATTTATATAGGTGATAAGAAGATAGATGAAGTAAGTAATCACAAAGTTCTGGGAGTAACCATAGATAACAACCTTTCCTGGACACCTCATATTGAATGTTTATGCAAGCAAGTCTCCCAAAAAGTGTTCCAGTTATCTAGAGTTAAGCATTTTCTAGATATTAATGCACGAAAACTGTTCTACCACGCACATATTCAGTCTTCGATAGATTATGCATCCACTTTATTCGACCTTTGTAGTGCCAGTACATTGAAGCCACTAGTCAGAATTCATAAGCGAGCCCTTAAAGTTGTACTCGTAAAATCTTCTACACTGACACCCGAAGACTACATTACACTTGATATCCTTCCCCTAACATACAAACTGCAATACAATAAAGCAATTATGATGTATCGAATACAAAATGGATTTGCTCCTTCTTCACTAACTGCACGGTTCCCCTTGAATCAGTCCAGATATACAAATAATATCATTATAAAAAAACCAAGAATCGATCTGTTTAAAACTAGTCTGGCATACTCAGGGGGGACACTTTGGAACTCCTTACCAGAATACATTAAAAATATAAGCAGTATCAGCTCATTTAAATCAGCATACAAAACTTTCCTTTTTAAAAGCCTAAACTCAAAGGTAACACATAACAATATCTGATTTATTCTCTTCAAGTCAATAACTGTGGGGGATTTTTGTGTGTTTTTTTTTCTGATAATGTGTAGTTGTCTCACTGATGTCTTAGTTTGTCTGTGTGTGAGTAGTATATCATGCCTGACTTCTTTTTTTTTTTTTTTTTATCTCCCCTTGTAACATTTGTTTCCCCGAGTGTGCAAATGTGTATGTGATTCTGTTTGTGGTCGATGGACTATCCACCCCCCACCCCCCACCCCCCTTACCTTCCTTCTTTTAAAGTTTTTTTTGTCTATTTTTATTTTCATTTATTTATGTATTATTTTTTTTAATAATACTTAATTCTTTTTTTTCTTCTCTTTTTCTTGTACTTGATAATTGCAAATTTGTGCGTTTTTGTTTTCTTGTTTTGTGTGCATGTGTGTGTGTGTGTGTGTGTGTGTGTGTGTGTGTGTGTGTGTGTGTGTGTGTGTGTGTGTGTTTTCTTCTTTTTTCTCTCTTTGTCCAGGGCTGGGTGGAAAAAAGCATGTGTACTTGCTTATCTCATTACCCTGGTGAAATAAAATTTCGTTTCGTTTCGTTTCGTTTCGTTTCTCTCTCTCTCTCTCTCTCTCTCTCTCTCTCTCTCTCTCTCTCTCTCTCTCTCTCTCTCTCTCTCTCTCTCCTTGCAGAAAGCGGAATTTCGGGCATGTTCTAAACAGTGTATGCTTGTGGCTCATCGTAAGCAGTCCTGCCTTCTTCTCCTCCTCCTCCTGCTCCCTCTTTTCAGCTTGCGGCGACTCCATGCTAGATCCAGGGTGTTTGAGGCACTGTTGAGAGAGTTCCTCTTCGCTGATTACTGCGCGCTTGGTGCACACGGTGTACCCATGAGGACATGCAGTTCATTATGGACAGGTTCTCAACCTCCTGCAGGCGCTTTGGACTCACCATCAGCCTCCGCAAGACCGAGTCCATGTACCAACCAGCTAGCTCACAGAACGCCATTGCCTCCCCCCACCTGCAATCACGATCGGTCACACAGAGATCAAGTCAGTCGACCAGTTTTACTACCTGGGCAGCACCCTATGCAGCAACGGAGCCCTTAATGCAGAAGTGACGCTGCGCATCGCCAAGGCCATCTCCGCTTATGGCAGACTCAGCAACAGGCTATGGAACAACAAAGGCATCAGGCTCAGCACCAAAATCAAAACCTACAGAGCTGATGTGCTGACCACCTTGTTGTACTGTTGTGAAACATGAACGACGTATCGCTGTCACATTCAACAACTTGAGCAGTTTCACCAGAGATGCCTACGAAAGATCTTCGGCATAAAGTGGCAAGACAGGGTCTCCAACTCCAGGTCCTAGAGAGAAGCGGCCAGCTCAGCATCGAAAGCCTGCTGATCCAGTGCCAGCTACACTGGACAAGACACGTTGTCCGCATGACAGACAGCAGGAACCCGAAGATGCTATTGTATGGCCAGCTGAAGGTAGGCCACCGCGAACTTGGAAGACCCTGCAAGCGCTTCAAGGACACCTTGAAGACAAACCTCAAAGCCTGTGACATAGACATCGCTTCCTGGGAAACTGACGCCTTTGACCGCTCTCGCTGGAGGATGCTGTGCTCTAGTGGCATAAAGACGTTTGAAAACAAGAGAACGCTGGTCACTAAGGAGTTACATAGCCTACAGCCTTCGGAATCACTGTATGGTACTCTTCACCACATACAGTGTACTCTGAATCGCTGTACACTATGCTGCTGTTGATACTACTACTACTTCTGCTGCTCCTGCTACTACTGCTACTGCTGCTGTTGCTGCTGCTGCCGCTTCTTTCAGTGCTACTATTACTACAACTGCTGCTACTGCTACTACCATTACTTTTACAAATGTTGCTTGTGGTAATAATGATGATGATGATGATGATGATAATGATTTCTACTATAATGAGATTAATAACAGTACAGTTCAACTCGCCGTAATATGTTACATATTGGACTTTGTTCAGTTCAGCTCGCCGTACGAGGTTGTATATTTAACACGGTACAGTGTGGTACAGTTCAGTATTGCGCAGTTCAGTGTGCTACACTTCAATACGGTATAGTTAAATATACCGAATGGTGTTTATAACACAAAGCACTTTTCATTTCATTCTATAATGTATATCTCACAACAATGTTGATGTATAATGAACAAGGCATATTCAACTCACAGCAAAGGTGTTGATTACTTGATACAGTACATTCCAAATCACCATATAATGTTAAAGTGAGTATTTCACAACTCAGTTTATGATGTGCATTGAATATTGGTCATCACTGGACACAGTTCATACGCTTTATGATGATTATTTATTGAACCTGGTACTCACCTTATGATGATGTCCATTGCACAAAACATTATTTCGTTTCAGCCTGTGCTGTTGTTTATAACGCATGTCACGTTTCTGTTCACCCTTTGATGACTTGTTTTGCACATTGCACTTTTTTTTCTGTCCCATCATCTGCTCCGTTTCAATTGTAATACTTCCTCGCCGCTCATTTCGAGTCACACATACACAACGACACCCGGGTTTGTCCCAGCATCAGCAGTCTCCACAGGAAGCTATCGATGTTTGGTCGCCAGGAGGCCACTCACCAGAGGAAGACCCTGTACTGCCGCTGAGTCACATCGGTGGTGTTCAGTGGTGCCTGTTCTGATCTAACGTGCTTTGGACACCACCTACTAAGCCCCCCTACTAACGACAATACTAGCTTAGTCGCGGAGCCAAACTGAGTGAGCGTCCCCCTCACCCCATCCCATCCCACCACCCCACCCGCGTTGGAGACTGCCACCACCACATCCCTCCGGTGACAGTCCCCCATGAATACGCCGAAACCAAAGTTCCATTGCACAATTCAGTTCACCATAAGTATGTTGTCAAATTTTATTATTTTGCTGTTGTTGTTGTTGTTGTTGTTATTGTTGTTGACATAATTCATACTAGGATGTTTTTCACTGCTTATAAAAACATTACAATTCACCTTTTGATGTTGTTTATTGCGCATGTTAAGATTTCAGTAATTTTAATTATTCACTCTGTGAATATTTTTTTTTAGAATAATTCATCCTTTCTCCTTTTTTTTCTTTTTTTTCCTTTGTTTTTTGTTTGTTTGTTTTTTGTTGTTGTTTTTGTTTTTTGTTCGTTTTTGTTTTTCGGGTGGAGGGGTGTGTGTGGGGGGGTGGGGGTGGGGGTGGGGGGGCATTGAACAAAGCAGAATCCAGTTCATCCTATGACGTTGTTCTTCATTGCCATCCGTCGAGTGTCCACAATCATCAGGTTGATTATTCTGACACTTTCGGGGGTGGGAGGGGTCGACTGGGGGGGGGGGGGGGGGGGAGGGGGGGCGGAGGGGGGGGGGGGGCGACGCAAAAAAACAATAAAGCAAAAACAAAAAACAAAAAAAAATCTTTACTGCAGGAGGCTGCTAGCTCTTGACCTGAATAGGTCAAGAGTCTCTGATGTCACAGCAGCCTCTGTCAAGTTGTTGTTTTACTCCTGCGCACATCACATTTCAGTTCACCCCATGATTTTTGTTGCTTATTGCACACACCATATTCCAGTTCACCCAATGAAGTTTTCACTGCAGATATCCCATTTCAGTCCACTCACAATATTCTTTATTGCACAGCGTGTATTTCAATTCACCCTGTACGATGCTGTTAATTGCACAACGTGTATTTCAATTTACCCTGTACGATGCTGTTAATTGCACAACGTGTATTTCAATTTACCCTGTACGATGCTGTTAATTGCACAACGTGTATTTCAAGTTATCCTGTATGATACTCTTTTTTTCTCTCTTTTTTTCTTTTTTTTCACAGTGTGTATTTCAGTTCACCCTGTATGATGCTGCTAAATGCACAACGTGAATTTCAATTTACCCTGTATGATGCACAATATTTATTTGAAGTTACCGTGTATGATGCAGTCTAATACACAAACTATGCAGTCTAATACACAAACTATGCAGTCTAATACACAAACTATACATGATTTCCTTCAGTTTACCATGTGATATCCATCGCACATTGTAACTTGATACCAGCTGTATATTTCTGTTCAATACAAATATTGCTTTTCGTGTGGGTGGATGATGTTTGGTTTACACAAACAGACATTATACACAGAGACGCTGTCCAGTTACATGTGTGTGTGTGTGCGTGTGTGTGTGTGTGTGTGTGTGTGTGTGTGTGTGTGTGTGTGTGTGTGTGTGTGTTCACTGTCTTTAAATTGCATGAGCTTGATTTGCTGTATGTAATGCTGTTGGGTTGTTTTTTCTATGAATACTTTACAGTGAGTGTTAGCACACAACGCATTCATCCATCACTGACCTATTATTGCTGTTGTGTTTTGTAAACACCCAGCGTGTTCAGAACTGCTGCATGGCTTTGTATCGGCATACAGGGCGTTCTGAATCGTTGTGTGATTATTTTTTGTTTGTTTTTTGTTTAGTTTTTTGGTTTGTATCATGATTTTTTTTTTTTATTACTGTAAAATGTTGATCATTGTACTCGCGTGGAGTGGTAGCCTATTGGTCACGCGTCCGACGGGCGCAATAGCCGAATGGTTAAAGCGTTGGACTTTCAATCTGAGGGTCCCGGGTTCGAATCACGGTGACGGCGCCTGGTGGGTAAAGGGTGGAGATTTTTACGATCTCCCAGGCCAACATATGTGCAGAATTGCTAGTGCCTGAACCCCCTTCGTGTGTATATGCAAGCAGAAGATCAAATACGCACGTTAATGATCCTGTAATCCACGTCAGCGTTCGGTGGGTTATGGAAACAAGAACATACCCAGCATGCACACCCCCGAAAACGGAGTGTGGCTGCCTACATGGCGGGGTAAAAACGGTCATACACGTAAAAGCCCACTCGTGTGCATACGAGTGAACGCAGAAGAAGAAGAAGAAGGTCACGCGTCCCATTTGGTGTGGAGAATATATATGCGAACTGCATCGAATCTCCCTACTCGCCAGTGTTTTCTCCTCCTCCACTAGACCTTAAGTGGTGGTCTGGACGCATGTCATTCGGATGTGATAGTAAACTGAGTGTGTAGCTTGCATTTATCGAAACGTAAAAGAACCCACGGCAACAAAAAGAAAGCTTGCCTTTTGAGGGCAAAATTCGTGTAGTAAAATACACCTGCAAGCAGAGAGAAAAAGGAAAGAAAATGGGTGGCGCTTCACTGTAGTGACGGGTTGTCCCTGGAAAGAGCAGCACGAATTTCACACAGAGAAGTCTATATTGATGAAGAGTAATACAATACAACACAACCCAACGTAATACAATGCAATACAATGATGTTCGCTGCACTCGTTGCATGATCGCTGACTTGACGGCATGCACAGAACTCAAACTCTGTATGACGTTGAAAACTGAGCGTTCATTTCACTCATACTTGATATCTGAGGTTAAATCGTATGAAGACTGGTTTCCAGGTTCTGTTTTACCCTTGATTATTTTTTTTAGAACTAACTGACAGCTAGTGGACTATAAATGACCACAACGAATGTCCGTAGAAAATGAATGAATGGTTGCTGACAGTGGAACTGAGTAGCACTTCCAACTGTAGACCGTTCCATGCCCATAAACCGTTAGCTGACGTCCCAGACAAAGTGCTTCCCAAGTGCTAGAAAGCCGTCAGCTGATGTCCTGATTCTGTTCCGTGTTGTCCTTCATCCGTGCTTTGTTCGATAAACACAAAAAGACTGAACAATTAGCTCGGTGTGTCTGTAGCATAAGAATAATATCTAAATGAGCATTCACTAGGAGGATGACCCCTTTCTTTTCGTTAGTGATATACTAACTGTAACAAATGGAAAGCACATGAAAGAGGCCTTGTCTTGTATACAAAAAGAAACATAAATCAATTCGGCACCAGAATCTTTCTCACGCAGGCTGTGATGGTCCCAGTCAGCAGACTTACTAACGTGCACTTTTTTTTTTTTTTTAAACTATATTCTCTTGCACCGAATGTGTTAAACAGACTCATTTCATTTGCCTGAAGAAGAGCTTGTGGCTCGATACGTCGCCTCTTTTATCCCAAGTAAGTCGACTTTTACCAAGATTTTTTTAGTCTACCTCCCACTGTGTTAAACAGAACATAGTAGTTAGAAGTCGATTCCGCCACCCCAGGCAGGGCAATTGTTTACAAGTGGTTTTTTGTTTGTTTGGTTGGTTGGTTGGTTTTTTGTTGTTGTTGTTGTTTTTTTCTCAACATTCCCTTCATTGTTTTTTTCTGCTGCCTCCCATCATAAAGGTAAGTGAATGAGACAGAGCCTGCAGCGGCATGCGATGATATGAAGTTAGAGGATTCCACCATGGAAATGTTTAATTCTTATCACCATAAGTAGTAGTAACTATTTTGTACCCATATTTCAATACGCCGATAATGATCGACTTAGAATTTGCAAGATCAGAATTTGTATGAAACGTAATTTTTTTTAAGTTTGTCAATGAGCTGTTGGTATTCAGTGGAAGGGAAGGCAATCCGTATAAGTCAGTGAAGAACAATGGATAGGTTAGCTCCCTTTACGAGCGAGACTGCACCAAGTCCACACACACACACACACACACACACACACACACACACACACACACACACACACACACACACACACACACACATACACACACACACAAGCAAACAAACACACACACACAAGACTAATGCCTCTTAGAAACGACGTTAAATCACAGAGAGAGAGAGAGAGAGAGAGAGAGAGAGAGAGAGAGATAGACTATGCAGAAAATTCAAGCGACAGTACATTTTTGCAAAGAGACAACAGATGTTACACGCAGCATTGCTGTGTAGTGTTGTACCCACATCCTTTAACCTTTTATCTGTCTAACTTTTCTAAGCGTGTAGCGCATTCAGCATTGCTGTGTAGTGTTGTACCCACATCCTTTAACCTTTTATCTGTCTAACTTTTCTAAGCGTGTAGCGCATTCAGCATTGCTGTGTAGTGTTGTACCAACATCCTTTAACCTTTTATCTGTCTAACTTTTCTAAGCGTGTAGCGCATTCAGCATTGCTGTGTAGTGTTGTACCAACATCCTTTAACCTTTTGTCTGTCTAACTTTTCTAAGCGTGCAGCGCATTCAGCATTGCTGTGTAGTGTTGTACCCACATCCTTTAACCTTTTATGTCTAACTTTTCTAAGCGTGCAGCGCATTCAGCATTGCTGTGTAGTGTTGTACCCACATCCTTTAACCTTTTATGTCTAACTTTTCTAAGCGTGCAGCGCACTCATCATTGCTGTGTAGTGTTGTACCCACATCCTTTAACCTTTTGTCTTTCTAACTTTTCTAAGCGTGCAGCGCATTCAGCATTGCTGTGTAGTGTTGTACCAACATCCTTTAACCTTTTATCTGTCTAACTTTTCTAAGCGTGCAGCGCATTCAGCATTGCTGTGTAGTGTTGTACCAACATCCTTTAACCTTTTGTCTTTCTAACTTTTCTAAGCGTGCAGCGCATTCAGCATTGCTGTGTAGTGTTGTACCAGCATACAGTGCATGCTGAATCGTTGAGTGCTGAATGTAATGATTACGTTCCTCATAGAGTGCTTTCTTTTAATTAAGGTTTTGATAAGCATGGGTGTTTATACACTGACTTTACCGCACTTTCAACAAACAGATGCTGAATTCTGAACCACCATGAGATGTTGGTCGTGGCAGGACATGTGCTCTGAATCACCATCGGTGGCAATTTTCGATGCATTGCAGGCGCTGCTTCCACCTCAACGCACGCACGCGCGCGCGCACACACACACACACACACACACACACACACACACACACACACACACACACACACACAAAACTAATGCCTCTTAGAAACGACGTTAAATCACAGAGAGAGAGAGAGAGAGAGAGAGAGAGAGAGAGAGAGAGAGAGAGAGACAGTATGCAGAAAATTCATGCAACTGTACACTTTTGCAAAGAGACAACAGATGTTACACGCAGACTGTCGCTGCAACGCCCATGGTGAACAAGAACTTGAACTGAACACTTGTCCATGTAATCCCCAGAACTCAGCTATACAAGACTTAATAAATGATAACTGACACTCAGCAAGCCAGCAAAGCTAAATGACCCCCACATCAGAGTGTTCCTGCTTCATGGAGGAGACGGAACAGCAGCCAATGGCCAATCATGAAAATGAGAAAGGAGGGAAGGCCAGTTTCAGTTTTTCAAGGAGGCGTCACTGCGTTCGTACACATCCATATACGCTACACTACATCTACCAGACAGATAGATGCCTGACCAGCAGCATAACCCAACGCGCTTAGTCAGGCCTTAAGTGCTGATATATCTGTGTACCTATCAGAGTGGATTCCTTCTACAGAATTTTGCCAGAGGGCAACACTCTCGTTGCCATGGGTTCTTTTTCAGTGCGCCAAGTTCATGCTGCACATGGGACCTCCGGTTTATCGTCTCATCCAAGTAACTAGACGCTTAGTTTCATTCTCCATCCAAACTTGGGAGAAAGGGCGAGAGCGGGATTCGAACCCTACACCCTCACGGACTCTCTATATTGGCAGTTGAGCGTCTTAACCATCCTGCAACCTTCCTCCTAAAGAGGGAAGACCAATCGACGAGAACGGCTGAAATTGTAGACTTTTTCGTGACTGCGAGGATTAAAACCTTCCCTGCCTTTGAACCACTTTGTTGTGGCTTTAACTCGCCTCGCAGTCGTCCTTCGGGTATTATTTTGTGAAGTCAGAAAATGACAGTTCGCAGCTTGTCTTTGACTTACTTGAGCCTCTGTCAAAATGACAGTTCGCAGCTTGCCTTTTACTTACTTGAGCCTCTGTCAAAATGACAGTTCGCAGCTTGTCTTTTACTTACTTGAGCCTCTGTCAAAATGACAGTTCTCAGCTTGCCTTTTACTTACTTGAGCCTCTGTCAAAATGACAGTTCGCAGCTTGCCTTTTACTTACTTGAGCCTCTGTCAAAATGACCGTTCGCAGCTTGCCTTTTACTTACTTGAGCCTCTGTCACATCCTTTTGCGGTCGCTTCTTTCGTGTTGTTGTAGCTGAACAAAAAGCCTCATGTGTAATGCAACGTCACAAAGCGTATGTGATTATCTACTAAACCAGCATAATGGATAATGGGTATACATCGAAGACAGGGAGAGAGAGAGACAGAGACAGAGAGGGTATGTGTGTGTGGGCAAGAGTCTGTGTGTGCGTGTTCGAACGTTCTTTTGTCGATCCACAATTGAGAACTTAGGAAAGTAAACAGATAGATTAAAAAAAAAATAAAAAAATAAAAAAATAAAAAAGAAGAAGAAAAAGAAGGAAAAACCAACAACCAAAAACATCGTCTACCTCAATAACAGCATCCCTCGTGGCGCCATCAACAAAACCAGCGGTCCCCACCACTTGCTTGACTGTTTCCTGAATGATGGTCGCGGTCGTGACGTTTGTTACCTCCCCTGAAGTGACGTCATCGGAAATGGCGGCTTCCGTGCTACCCAGCCAGGCAGAAGGGGCGGTAGGCAATAGCGTCACTTCCATGGTTCCTTCTCACTCTGGCTTGCAAGAGAGGACAACAGAATTCAAGACAAAACAAGACAAAACAAGACAAGACAAGACAAGACGGGTTTATTTCAGGAAACCTGGTGCGGGAAGGTTTACATAAAAAAAATATTACACATTGTATTGTATTGTATTGTATTGTATCGTATCGTATCGTATCGTATCGTATTGTATCGTATTGACTCTATGACTGTGCGGAGGTATTGTATTGTATTGTATTGTATTGTATTGTATTGTATGAACTCTACGGCCGTGCGGAGGTATTGTATTGTATTGTATTGTATTGTATTGACTCTACAGCTGTGCGGAGGTATTGTATTGTATTGTATTGTATTGACTCTACAGCTGTGCGGAGGTATTGTATTGTATTGTATTGTATTGACTCTACGGCTCTGTGGAGGTATTGTATTGTATTGTATTGTATTGACTCTACGGCTGTGCGGAGATATTGTATTGTATTGTCTTGTATTAATTCTACGGCTGTGCGGAGGTATTGTATTGTATTGTAATGTATTGACTCTACAGCTGTGCGGAGTTATTGTATTGTATTGTATTGTAATGTATTGACTCTACGGCTGTGCGGAGTTATTGTATTGTATTGTATTGTATTGACTCTACGGCTGTGCGGAGGTATTGTATTGTATTGTATTGTGTTGTATTGTATTGTGTTGTATTGTATTGACTCTACGGCTGTGCGGAGTTATTGTATTGTATTGTATTGTGTTGTATTGTATTGTGTTGCATTGTATTGACTCTACGGCTGTGCAAATGAGGACCAGCAGCGTACAGTTGCCTTTATCACAGAGACCGGGGTGTCCATCTGACCAACGAGAAGAAGTATTGCTTTGTAATGTATATGTGTGTGTGTGTGTGTGTGTGTGTGTGTGTGTGTGTGTGTGTGTATGTATGTATATATATATATTATAAAACTTGAATAAAACATCCGTCAGTAGCGCTTCTGACTTTTAAAGTGTGGGATTTCTAAGAGAGACATCAATGGAGCTTCATTAAGTAGAAAACTGAGGAAAAACACCAGCAGACATCAATATAGAACACAGGTTTTAATCGATATCTTCTTCTTCTTCATCTTCTTTGTACATGGGCTGCAACTCCCACGTTCAATCGTATGTGCACGGGTTGGCTTTTACGTGTATGACCATTTTTAACCCGCCATGTAGACAGCCATACTCCGTTTTCAGGGGTAAGTAGATATCAATGTTGTTAAAAGTTTGCGGGTTTGAAGATATACAATGATAACGCTTGTTTTACTGACACTTTGAAAAGAGACATCAATTACTTTTTTTTAATAACTGATTCATTGGTCGATATGAATACTTATATAGCGCCTATCCCAGGTCAGAGACCAAGCTCTAAGCGCTTTTCAAATACGGGGAATTTGCACAACTGGGCGCTCATCATTCGTTTCCTGTGTCATTCAATCAGATTTCAGGCACGCACACATACACACTCAGACAGACATGTAACATGTTACGTGTATGACCGTTTTGTTTATTTACCCCATCATGTAGGCAACTATACTCCGTTTTCGTGGGGCTGGGGGTGCATGCTGGGTATGTTTTGGTTTCCATAACTCACCGAACGCTGACATGAATTACAGGACATTTAACGTGCATATTTGATCTTCTGCTTGCGTATACACACGAAGGAGGTACAGGCACTAGCAGGTCTGCGCATATGTTGACCTGGGAGATCGGAAAAATATTCACCCTTTACCCACCAGGCGCCGACACTGAGACTCGAACTGGGGACTTTCAGATTGAAAGTCCAACGCTTTAACCACTCGGCTATTGCGCCCGTCGTAGTAGTAGTTTTTTTTGTTTGTTTGTTTGTTTTTAGGGGGGGAGGGGGGGAGGGGGGAGGGGGGGGAGGGGGTGGTTGTTTGTTTGTTTTTGTTTTGTTTTTTTCTTTCAACATGAGGGTTTGAAAATAGGCATTAATAATTTATGGATTTTATTTTCTTAATATAAGGCTTTGAAGACAAACATCAATAACACCCTTTTAAATGATACTGTATTTGTGATAATTATGTGTGTCAATAACATTTGTTCTTACAGTTTCGATATGATCTTTATACTGTATTTGTGATAATTATGTGTGTCAATAACATTTGTTCTTACAGTTTCGATATGATTTTTTTTCTTTGCCTTTTTTTCAAAGTTATTCATTTAGGGTGAAAGATGATAAAATCAATAATGAAATTATGGTGATATTGCAATGCCTTGGCAAACGTTTATATGACTTCGCTATCCTGTCAACGCTGTAATAATCATTAATTTTTTTTTTTTTTTGCTCTACCGGCCTATGTGTCATGCTTAAAGTGTAATTTGTGACAAAAATATTTTATTCTTATTTTCAGCTCTCTCTCTCTCTCTCTCTCTCTCTCTCTCTCTCTCTCTCTCTCTCTCTCTTGAATCTTTTTTCATCTTTTGTGCGTGTGTGTGATTGTGTGTGTTTGTGTGTGAGGGAGGGCATGGTGTAAAGAAGCTTTCAGCTTATTCAGTTTACCCTCAATAAAACATTTGTTCATTGTTCATTGTTCTCTGTGTGTGTGTGTGTGTGTGTGTGTGTGTGTGTGTGTGTGTGTGTGTGTGTGTGTGTGTGTGTGTGTGTGTGCAGCTAATGTCAATAAAAGGTTTAAAGAGTCCCCATATTCTTCTTCTTCTCCTTCGTCTTCTCTGTCTCTGTCTCTCTCTTTCTCTCTCTCTCTCTCTGTCTCTGTCTCTCTCTCTTTCTCTTTCTCTGTCTGTCTCTGTCTCTGTCTCTCTCTCTCTCTCTCTCTGATATCCAAATCTGTCCTTTGGTGTCATATGCAGCAGCATGCCAAACTGATGCAAGCTGAGCCTGTCAAACCGACTGGCCTACGTTGCATCAGTAAGTAAGTAAGTAAGTAAGTAAGTATGTATATATATATAACGTGGTAAGTATATTCAACCAAGCAGGGAGAACAATGCATAGGCTACAAACTCCCCACATCTTTTATCAGTCAACCAACCGGTCTATCAATCAGTCTATACATATAGAGTCACACATAGGTATGTACACATACATATATCTATAGCTATCTATCTATCTATCTATACAGAAAGATAGATAGACAGCTGTACCTCTGTACATCTATGTGTCTGTTCATCTATCTATACATATAACACACACACACACACACACACACACACACACACAGACACACACACACACACACACACACACACACACACACACACACACACACACACACACGTATCTATGTCAATGTCTATATTTCTATTTGTCAGTACAGATAGCTGGCTAACTAATAAATGTATCTATCTATAAATACACAGACACACACAGATATATCTGTCTATATCTACATCTCTGTGTGTCAGTATATCTATTTAGTTTAGCTGTTTAGCAACCTAGCTACCAATGTCTGATTTCCCAGTCTTGAATCCGTAAACTCAGGGACTGAAATGAATAATGCCCAGTGTATGATAGTCAGTCAGTCGTGTCCGCCTGTCACAGCGGAGGAGGCACCTGCTGCCCCGACTATCTGGGGCCAGAATTTGATTATAGTGGAGAAATGTCCCGCCCAACTACCAATCCCCACTCTCTCGGCCAAGAGGGTTTTTAGGACAGTCGGCGTTGGGATGGTTCCCAAAGGGCGACAAGCCCCCAAGGCTACAGCACTAAGAGTCAGTACAGTACAGTACAGTACACAGCAGTCTTGCCTCCTGGTATCATAGTCAAAGTCCTTCACAAAAGACTAAACTGTCAATGACTTCCCATTGCAGTGGAGAAACCATTGATCACACAGCTCTCACTTTCCTGTATACTGGGCCAACTGTAAGCTTGTGTGAATCCCAGCACACAGACACACACACACACACACACACACACACACACACACACACACACACACACACACACGTTTTTTACAACTGCTGATAAGAGAAGGAAAGGCTTACATATTTCTTGGCGCTTCCTGACTGAGACAGTTGGAGAGACAGGGTGGGGTAAGGGGAGAAACGGGTGGTTTATATTAAGGGTGGAGCAAGGAATGCGTTAGAGGGAAGTGGGGGGATGGGGGGAGGGGGTAGGGGAATGGGGTGAGGGGGGGGGGGGGCTTATGATTCGTCATTAATTGATAAGCTATTGTTCGTCGTACCGGCCAGGAGTATTGATAATGACAATTTGTGCGCGAGCGATGTACGATCGAGGGGGAATCTCGTGTGTGTGTGTGTGTGTGTGTGTGTGTGTGTGTGTGTGTGTGTGTGTGTGTGTGTGTGTGTGTGTTGTTGTTGTTGTTGTTGTTGTTGTTGTTGTTGTTGTTTGTATGTTTATATCTGTCTGTTTGCCTCATTCTCTCTCTCACTTTAAGGCAATAAGGCATTTGTCTGCCACTGAAACTGGGTGTCAAGCGCGCGCGCGTGAGTGTGCATGCATATGTGTGTGTGTGTGTGTGTTTGTGTGTGTGTGTGTGTGTGTTTGTGTCTGTGTGTGTGTGTGTGCGCGCGCGCGCGTACGTGCGTGTGTGTCAGGGAGGGGAGAGGTGGGAGATTGAGAGAGAATGTATGTGTGTGAGTGTGTGCGCGCGCCCGTGCGCGTGCCTGTGTGCGCGCATTGTTAAATAGTTCGCACTGTTTAATTCATTATCAAAAAAATTTGTTCGTGGACCATTCCATTGTAATGGGCCTAACACATAAAATGTTGTCTTGTCTTGTCCTCTCTCTCTCTCTCTCTCTCTCTCTCTCTCTCTCTCTCTCTCTCTCTCTCTCTTCTCCCTCTCTCTCTCTCTCTCATGTACATATAGGCACGCCCAAACTGGCGCACGCGCGGGCACGCACACACACACACACGCACACACACACACACACACGCACACACACACACACACACACACGCACGCACGCACGCACGCACACACATACACACACACACTTACACATACATACATACACACACACTCGTTCACATTCTTATACACATATTGATGGACATTTTTACGGTGAAAGATATCATACTGGATCGGTTCGTATTGGAGTTGTAACATAAATGAGCCAATGAGTCATTGTAGGTAGCGCCCGCTCAGAATCTTTTATCATATTCCTCCAGGTTTGTCGGCAGTGTGTCAAAGTCTTGGTCTGTGCAAAGGGTTGACTTGTCCATTCTGCAAAGTTGTCTGGCCTTCGTGATCTTTTTTTCTTTTCTTTTTTTTTCTATTTGGTTTTGTTTGTTTGGGTTTTTTTGACTCACTTGTGTAAACAAAGTGAGTCTATGTTTTAACCCGGTGTTCGGTTGCCTCTGTGTATGTGTGTGTGTGTGTGTGTGTGTCCGTGTGTCTGTGTGTCCGTGGTAAACTTTAACATTGACATTTTCTCTGCAAATACTTTGTCAGTTGACACCAAATTTGGCATAAAAATAGGAAAAATTCAGTTCTTTCCAGTCATCTTGTTTAAAACAATATTGCACCTCTGGGATGGACACAAAAAAATAAAAAAGAAGCCTAATTATATGCAAACTGCATTTACTGTTATATTTATATTTTTTGTATTCTCTAAACTTGGCACTTTGACCTCTTATTCTGACACAACAACAAGAGGAGTCATTATTATCATTTTTTGTTCAAACAGGAACTTCTTTTGCTAAGCATGGAATTTTTATTTATTTTGCAAACGTTTTGGTGCAGATAGTAAAAAAGGTAAATTACTCTGTAATTAATGCTAGGGGACTTAATTTATCACAAGTGAGTCTTGAAGGCCTCGCCTCTCTTGTTCTGTTTTTTTTTTTTTTTTTTTTTCGTTTTATGTTTGTTGTTGTTTTTTTGTCTTCCCGTCTGGTTCCCTCCTCAATATTTCATTGGAGGATTGTTTTTAAGCAAGGCCATTGGATTTTGTTACCTGACCATACCAGAGTAGCTTTCTTTTCTGAACTACTGTCAGCAGATTTTCATAAGGCCCAGTGTGCTCCTTGACGGTCTGGTGTACTCTTTAGCTGGTGATGTATTCAGTGTATCTGGTGTATAGTATCTTGCGACAGCACCTCATTTCCATGGCATGAATTCTTCTTTCCAAACCAGCCATGAGAGTTCATGTCTCACACGCGTACACTAAGATGGAATATACCAGAGCAGGCAGGAGTATGATCTTGTGTTTCTTGGAGATGTTACACTCTTTCTATACGGGGCATGAAAGGCCACAGAACTTGGGACAATTTTCAACTGACGATGAAGAAGGGAGGAGGAGGACGACGATTCTGCTGTGGAAGTTCATTCTTGATGTGGGACTACGTGACAAGGCTGTTCTCTGCGCTTCCTTTCATAACGATATCCAGGCGTTACACAGGCCGCGAGAGATACAGACACCTGCAGTGATAGTCAGAAATGTGATCAACACACTCAAAGAGCATCCGTGAAGTGAATAATACTCAAATGCGAGGTCCCAGCCTTCTCATTTAAACCCACGGCTTGCAGTTCCGTATAGCGTGATCTAAAGCGAGACTGCTGGGTACAATCCGAACTGGTTGAAGAACTGGCTATCGTTCAAACTTATTTTCAAAAAGCCACTGAAAATCGTTTAAAACCTCTCGAGAGTTGGTTAATCAATGAGAAGGATGTTTCCTGTACATGTGGCAGAAAGTGCTGCTTAATTTTGGTGTTATTTATTGAAGAGGGGCGCAAGTATGTTAACTCTAATGCTCAAGTCGACGACCGGCGCCAGCAGCGTTCTCCCTGCAAGTCGCCAAGCAGCGATTAAGGCGACAAGAGGTAAGCATGCTTTTGCAAAAGCCCCTTAAAAAAAAGTCCAGCCTGAATCCTTACTGACTGAAGCACTGCCGTCCAGTTTCTAATCTACCTTTCTTGTCAAAGGTGTTAGCAACGTATTTTGTTGAAACAGTTGCTGCAACATTTGGCATCACATAACCTTCTATATCCGTTTCAGTCAGCCTAACGTAAGTGCCATAGCACCGAAACCGCCTTGCTGCGAGTGGTTAATGACCTGCTTCAGGCCTCTGATACTGATTGTGTGTCTTTTTTGTCACTGCTCGACCTGTCAGCAGCGTTTGACACCACAGACCATGCATCCTTACTACACGGTTACGTACCATTTTTGGCTGCTCTGGAACGGTCCTGGGTTGGTTCGTTTCGTACTTAACTTGCCGAACCTAGTCTGTCCTTGTTGGTCATGAATCCACTCCATCTGTGTTGAAGTATGGGATGCCACAAGGTTCAGTCTTGGGTCCAGTTTTGTCCACTTTGAACACACAGCCTCTCAGCACTGTCATTCATCAGTCAGGTCATTCATGTCATTTCTTTGCAGATGATTCACAGCTCCACAACTCTACTGTTCCCCCAGAGTTTTCCATCTCTTGCCTGTAGTTTGAAAAATTGCATTGAGGATGTGGCCGAGTGCATGAGTGAGAACAAGTTTGAAGATGAATGAGGAAAAAAAAAACTGAGCTAATTGTCATTGGCACCAAATCAAAGATAGATCAGGTCACTTCTCCTAATATGTCCATCTCTGGCTGCGATATACCTTTCTCCCAGTCTGTGAAAAACCATGGCATCTACATTGATGAAACACTGTCCGTGGATGCACATGTCAAACACTT
>NC_134890.1:19962107-19967107 GCF_041734735.1 Babylonia areolata
CCGAAGTGGTAGGCCTGGCTGTTCTTCTAACGTTCCGAAGGGGAAGTCCTGGCTGTTCTTCTAGCGTTCCGAAGGGGAAGTCCTGGCTGTTCTTCTAACGTTCCGAAGGGGAAGTCCTGGCTGTTCTTCTAGCGTTCCGAAGGGGAAGTCCTGGCTGTTCTTCTAACGTTCCGAAGGGGTAGTCCTGGCTGTTCTTCTAGCGTTCTGAAGGGGTAGGCCTGGCTGTTCTTCTAGCGTTCCGAAGTGGAAGTCCTGGCTGTCCTTCTAGCGTTCCGAAGGGGAAGTCCTGGCTGTTCTTCTAGCGTTCCGAAGGGGAAGTCCTGGCTGTTCTTCTAGCGTTCCGAAGGGGTAGTCCTGGTTGTGTTCTTCTAACGTTCCGAAGGGGTAGACCTGGCTGTTTTCTAGCGTTCCGAAAGGGAAGTCCTGGTTGTTCTTCTAGCGTTCCGAAAGGGAAGTCCTGGTTTTTCTTCTAGCGTTCCGAAAGGGAAGTCCTGGTTGTTCTTCTAGCGTTCCGAAAGGGAAGTCCTGGTTGTTCTTCTAGCGTTCCGAAAGGGAAAGTCCTGGCTGTTCTTCTAGCGTTCCGAAAGGGAAGTCCTGGTTGTTCTTCTAGCGTTCTGAAGGGAAAGTCCTGGTTGTTCTTCTAGCGTTCATAAAAGGAACTCCTGGCTGTTCTTCTAGCGTTCCGAATGGAAAGTCCTGGCTGTTGTTCTAGCGTTCCGAAGTCCTGGACTTGATATAAGTATATCTTAAGCATGTTGCGGGTGTCTTCCTGGATAGAAATTGAAAACAACAACTGTATATGGATAATATGTAACAAAACGAAACGTATTATTGACTTGGTTATTGTGTGAACCCATCACCCCTGGCTTCCCAGCCCCCCCCTCCCCGTCACACACACACACACACACACACACACCTTTTTGTTGGTTTGTCAACACAGTTCATCAAAAGGTGACCGAACAGACAGTTGAATCGAAAAGGCCACACCAATTAAGACACTTATAGCAAATGGACATGCTCGCTTTTAACATAATCATGGAACATAACAAATCTGTGCAAATAAAAAAAAAGGGGGGGGGGAGGGGGCACAAAGTACGTGTCTGGTACAAGACTAACCTATATTTCATCATCATGTAATCAATATATTCATGAATACGTATTGTTAATAATAATAATAATAATGGATACTTATATAGCACACTATCCAGAAATCTGCTCTAGGTGCTTTACAAAAACACTTTTGTTAACATAAAACATCATATCTATGTTACATACACACACCAAAATGTGACTACACACACACACACACACACACGCGCGCGCGCGCGCTGCATACATACATTTTAACATACATGTGTATCTAACAGCTACCCTAACACATACGCACACATAGGCAGGCACAAACTTACATAAAGACACGCACACGCACACACAATACACATTCATATACATGCATGTAGTTATGTACACATACATATGTATACACACATAGTCAAGCACAGCTAACGCAAAGGAAGTGGACCTGCCACAATTGAACTTATTGCTGAGGGAAAAGATGAGTTTTGAGACGAGATTTAAAAGATGCGAGGGAATCAGAATGACGGAGGTTATCAGGGAGCTTGTTCCACGTCTTTGGCGATTGAAAAGAAAACGATCTGTGTCCATAGGTCTTACTTCTGACGTGAGGTATCCTGAGAAGTCGAGTATCAGAGGAAGAACGGAGCTGGCGAGACGGGGTGTAGATATGGATGAGTTCAGAAAGATACTTGGGGCCAGATCCATTGACTGCAGAAAAGGTCAGAGTGGATAGCTTATAGTCTATTCGATCAGAAACAGGTTCTGCCTATAAATTTGTATGTTGATGAGGAATTGTCAACAATCAGAGCATAATTATATGCTCTTTTCCTAAAGCACAAAGTCTATCGATTTTGTACCTGCAAACCTTCGTCTGACAAAAAAAAAATGTTTGAAAAACAAAACAAAACAAAAAAATCGATCTTCTTATCTCAGGGCCATACGCCCACTTTTTCTGACTTGTTCCTAAACAGCCACCCATCCTGAACACCATTATCATCGACTCATCTGACTGTACTCTTGGGGTGTGGGTTGGGGGCAGTCGATCATCTTCATGACGGGCGCAATAGCCGAGTGGTTAAAGCGTTGGACTGTCAATCTGAGGGTCCCGGGTTCGAATCACGGTGACGGCGCCTGGTGGGTAAGGGGTGGAGATTTTTACGATCTCCCAGGTCAACATATGTGCAGACCTGCTAGTGCCTGAACCCCCTCCGTGTGTATATGCAAGCAGAAGATCAAATACGCACGTTAAAGATCCTGTAATCCATGTCAGCGTTCGGTGGGTTATGGAAACAAGAACATACCCAGCATGCACACCCCCGAAAATGGAGTATGGCTGCCTACATGGCGGGGTAAAAACGGTCATACACGTAAAAGCCCACTCGTGTGCATACGAGTGAACGTGGGAGTTGCAGCCCACGAACGCAGAAGAAGAAGATCATCTTCATGTCTTGAAAGTTGTAGTTTTTCTGGAATACCTTGGGTGTGCCTGAAAGAGCAATAGTCTCACGAATGGATGAAAGTATGGGTTCTTTGTTATAGGATGAAAGGGGGAGGGAGGTGAGAGAATGGTCAAGACGCTCATCTCTTCTGCCAGTACAGTGTCCGTGATGGTCTGTGTTCGATTCCAGCTTACGCCCTTTCTCACAAGTTTGACTGAAAAAAAAAATCAATCTGAGAGTAACGTCATTTGAAAGAGACGATAAATCGAGGTCCTGTATACAGCTGCACTTGACGCACTGAAAATGAGCCACGAAAACAAAAGGATTATCCTTCGGCAAAATTCTGTAGAAAACAGTCCGCTGTAATAGGTACACAATCATAAAAATGTATGCACCCAATGTCTGACTAAGCGTGTTTGGTTATGCTGCTGGTCAGGCATCTGCCTAGCAGATGTGGTGTAGCGCATATGGAATTGTCCGAAGGCAGTGACGCCTCCTTGCGTTACTGAAATTAAAACTATTGTTGGATTGGTGGGGTTTTTTTTAAATTTTGTTGTTGTTTTTTTATTCACATTCATCAAAATGAGGTGAAGAGAGAGAGAATCGAAACGAAACGAAATGAAAGTTGAACATGCTTTGCACCACCCACCTCTGAGTCATCAAAGAAAAAAGATGAGGAAAAGGGATAAGTGGGGAGAAAACGTGAGGAGACTGATAGAAAATACACAGACACAGTGAGTGAGCGAGTGAGTGAGTGAGTGAGTGAGAGATATAGTCGAAGTGAGAGAGAAAGAGAGAGAGGGAGGGAGGGATGGGCAAAAGGAAGCATATATTCTTCGTCAACGTGGGTCAGATTGTCTGGACTTGTCAAGTTCCATTGCCTCCCCTTGAGTGATTCTCTCCCTTCCGGAACTGTCACGGACCGAGTGATTCTGTTTGATGTGAGGAGTCGTTGAGTGTAGCGACCTTCTAGCTCCCGCCCTTTATATGGTCAATCTATTCAGGGCTTGGATCCTTGTGTTGTAAAGTTTTCCTTTCGTTGTTCGTATGGGTGGGGGCCCTCTTCCTGAGTGGGACGGACGCTCGTCTTCTTTCTGATTTCCAGCTATGAACATGGGGCTAAAGCTCTTGATGAAGGAGCAGGAAGTACCCATGAGTACATCTTTTGTTCTTGAGCTCTTCAGATCCACTGGTCCACCTCTTTGATAAGCCGGGTTTGTTTGTTTGGTGTGTTTTGTTGTTGTTGTTTTTTTTTTTTTTTTGTTGCTGTTGGTCAATATAAGTGGTTGCTGCTTTCGTTTCTTTTGTTTATTTTTGTTGCTTATTTGCTTATTTATCATTATTATTGTCTTTTTATTTTATTTTTATTTATTGTTGTTGGTGGTGGTTGTTGTTGTTGTTTTCGTTGTGTTTTTTTTTCTCACGGCCTGACTAAGCGCGTTGGGTTACGCTGCTGGTGAGACATCTGCTTGGCAGATGTGGTGATGGCTGATACTGGTGCGTGCGCGTGTACGGTCATATTTCGCTCAACTTGTGTTTACACATGTGCGTTTTAGTGTGTGTGTGTGTGTGTGTGTGTGTGTGTGTGTGTGTGTACTCACGAACGCTTCACCCACGGATGTACCTCCCTGGAGCTACGACAGGCCATCTCACAATGCTACTGACCATAGCTGGACAGAACAGGAAATTGACCACCACTCTCAAAAAAAAAAAAAAAAAAAAAGACTGACCCCTGTGGTGAACTGCAACCTGACTCAGCCCTTCACAACAACAAGAAAAACACGCATGACCTTCAGCGCGAAAGGAGATAGCTTAATATAGGTCAACTCCGTTCGTCAACAGTAAAGTGATAGAGCTGCTCCATCAGTGGTTTCGCCACTGCAGCGGGAGGTCTTTTACAGCTTTTACCAGTCTTTTGTGAAGGACTGTGAGTCTCAAACTAGGAGGCAAGATTCCACAGGCTTTTCGTGGTGCAGGCTTTGAGGCTAGTGGGACTTTGTGAGCCACCCCCAACACCTAATGTCCTGATCGAAGCCCTCTTGGCCAAGAGAGTGGAGATGCAGGGCAGGCAAGACTCTCCACATTAAAAAATCTAAGAAAGGACAAGGAATAACATAATATAGGAGAGGACAAGGAATAATTTCACATGGGAGAGGGGAGAGGACAAGGAATAATTTCACATGGCAGATGGGAGAGGACAAGGACTAATTTCACATGGCAGATGGCAGAGGACAAGGACTAATTTCACATGGGAGAGGGCAGAGGACTAATTTAACATGGGAGAGGACAAGGACTAATTTCACATGGGAGAGGACAAGGACTAATTTCACATGGGAGAGGGGAGAGGACAAGGACTAATTTCACATGGGAGAGGGGAGAGGACAAGGACTAATTTCACATGGGAGAGGGGAGAGGACAAGGACTAATTTCACATGGGAGAGGGCAGAGGACAAGGAATAATTTCACATGGGAGAGGGCAGAGGA
>NC_134890.1:19972107-19977107 GCF_041734735.1 Babylonia areolata
CTTATTATTATCATTATTATATTATATGCATGATGTTATTATTATTACTATTACATTACATTACATACATACATAATTTTGCTGTTATTTCTGTTGCTGCTGTTGTTATATATCCTTCAGATTAAGAACTAACAAATGACAACTGACCTATGGATGTAATTCCACTGTTCTAACGTTGAGGTTTTCTCCACTACATTTGTTTGCAGCTTACTAAGCTGATGACTAATTGTTTACTTGTTATGGACATTCAATCATAACTTTGTTAAACCCGATGGACCGACGAAAACGCTTTTCTGTTTGCAGTCCACTGTGTGAAAACCCCCACTATTTTCAATACTTCTCAACATATTTGAGAAAATTAACATGGGGTGTTGTTTGAGGAGGGTGTAGTGAGTGCTTGAGTGCGTGCGTGTGTGGGATTGTGCGTGCATGAGTGTTTGCTTGCTGAAGACATCTTCATCCCACTCCTTGAGGAAGGCTGAACATTTATGTAATACATGGACCAAGCCCGGACCTGAAAATGTGAAGACACATACATAATACTCAACACTTACTATGGATATTAGATTCAACAATGCAAAATGAGCAGTACCACATCTTAATGGATATACTGCATTCTTATTTTTAGTAATCAACTTGAATCAATGCAACTTTATTGCAATATTGCACAAACAGAGGTAGTTACAAAAAGAAAAATAAAGTAACCATCAAAATGAGGCAAACTCAGGGCATGTCATCATAAAGTCATTTTCTGCAGATACTGAGTCAATGATGGCAAATGCACATGAAATGATGTGTCAGTAGCGTGTATGACCTCCACCAGTCCTGAATCACGGCCCTGCAGTGCCTGTGCATGCTGCAGATCAGGTCCCTGATCTCTTGCTGGGGGACTCTGTCCCACTCTTCTCGCAGGGCCACTCCAAGCTCAGTGGCTGGTCTGTCGTGCACGTACAGCTCTGCCAATCATGTCCCAAACATGCTCAATCGGATTCATGTCTGGGGACCTTGCCGGCCACTCCATTCGCTGGATTGTTTCCCCCTGGAGGTACTGCTCAACGATACGAGCACGAGGAGGCCGGGCATCATCATCCGTAAGGATGAAGTCCTTGCTGATGGCACCAGCACAGGGTCTGACATGGGGTTCTAGAATTTCACCCCGGTACCTGGCACCTAGTGAAAGTGCCGTTTCCCAGCACATGCAGGTCGGTTTTTCCATGCATTGAGATGCCGCCCACACCATCCGGGAGCTCCGACCATAGCGGTCATGCTGATCCACCTACGCTGCCTGGAATCGATGGTTTGGGCGTCTCCGTACTCTCCTGCGTCTATCAGTCATGTCCAGGCAGAGCCTGGATTCATCAGTGAAGAGCACAGGGGTCCAGTCCGCTAAGGTCCACACTCATGGTCCCTGACCCAAGTCAGTCTGGCTCTGCGGTGGTTCCGGGTCAAAAAGATGCGGGTGTCTGGAGCTCGGGAGGTCAGACCAGCATCGTGAAGTCTTCTTATCGTCTGAGTGGATACGCTCTGTCCAGTAGCGTGCTGGAGGTCGGCTTTACAGCTGAGTGGTGTTCCAGAAAGGGTTGCGGTGTGCCTGTAGGACGAGATTCCGGTTGTCTCTTTGCTAAGGAGTGTGCATGGACCCTCCAGAGTGACGTCTAGATGCTGGCCCCGTCTTCTGATAGCGATTCCACATGCGGGAGACAACGCTGGGCGACACCCCAAGGGCACTGGCCACATGCCCCTGAGTGGCATCAGTTGGCAGCATCCCCACTCCTCTGGCCACCTCAGCTTCAGAAAGATGTCTTCTTTGCACGTGACGAGCCATTGTGCAACAGAAAGAAGTTCAAAACTGCTAATGAAGCCGTGATACACATGTCTCAGCACATGAATTGAAATTCCCCCTGACCAGTGCTCACCCGCCTCTTTGAGAGAAATGCGGTCAGCGTGCTTTTTGTACACTATGTGGATCCGCGATCGCTCACTGGGTAACACATTGGCCTTGGTGGACAGGTTCTAATTACACTATCAGCTACTTCATTATTTCGGTCATTATTGTATGCTGAACACTCTGTGATAGTAAGTGATATCCTTAGCAAGTGTTGAGTAATGTATTATTAAGACGGCGACGAAGAACAAGAAGGAAGTGTGTGTATGTGGAACCTGGATTGAAAAGTGTCCAAAACACGGACCCACATGTAGGGCCTACCGTCAATGACAAAACTGTGAAAATCCAAATTACTGCTGATAATTTAACAGCTGAACAGCAGCTCTTCTTCTTCTTCTGCGTTCACTCGTATGCACACGAGTGGGCTTTTACGTGTATGACCGTTTTTAGGCAGCCATACTCCGTTTTCGGGGGTGTGCATGCTGGGTATGTTCTTGTTTCCATAACCCACTGAACGCTGACATGGATTACAGGATCTTTAACGTGCGTATTTGATCTTCTGCTTGCATACACACACGAAGGGGGTTCAGGCACTAGCAGGTCTGCACATATGTTGACCTGGGAGATCGTAAAAATCTCCCCCCCTTCACCCACCAGGCGCCGTCACCGTGATTCGAACCGGGGACCCTCAGATCGAAAGTCCAACGCTTTAACCATTCGGCTATGGCGCCCGTCGCTGAACAGCAGCGAAAAACAACGGCAGGAAACCAGTTCTTCAATGTATGAAGATTTGATAATGTTTTAGTAAAAGAAGTAGAAGAGGGAAAGGTCGTTTTTCATAGAAAGAGAAGAGACTTGAATAATCAAGGAAAGACGCGGAACTACATTCTTATTAAAAGTGTCGTATTCATCCTTTAAACTATTGGTACATTTGATCATTATTTAAATAATGTATATATAACTTATTTATGTACGCTTATAGTTGACTTCATCAAGTTTTTGCGCCTTATTCATACTATTATTATTAGTAGTAGTTCTTTTTTATGTATTTATTTATTATTTATTCACCCTTTTTTTTCTTCTTTTCTTCTTTTTTTTTCTCAAGGCCTGACTAAGCGCGTTGGGTTACGCTGCTGGTCAGGCATCTGCTTGGCAGATGTTGTGTAGCGTATATGGATTTGTCCGAACGCAGTGACGCCTCCTTGAGCTACTGAAACTGACGTGGCTGTGTCTTTTTTTTTCTTTCTTTCTTTTTTCTTTCATTCATTTATGGCATCATCACTTTCATGTCACTTCGCTTTAATCTTTCATTCCTCTTGACACGAACAAGTTCCCATCTTTCATACAGGAGTTCGTTTTTTGTTGTTGTTGATGGCTTTTTTTTTCTTTCTTTTTTCTTTCTTTCTTTCTTCTGTTCCTTTTTTTTGGGGGGGGGGGGGGGGGGGGGTGAGGGCGGTGAGGGAGGGCGTGGGGGGTTAAAGATGGTGGGGGGGGGGGGTGATTGCAAAATGGTTGTTGACTCAAAGAGGTAGAACTCGTACTGACCACCACTAAAACACGACACTGGTCACTGGCTTCACAGCTCGCTGGACAAAAGCCCTGACCCGGGTGGCATGCCCAGTTGGCTGAATGCTGATTGTTTTCAAAAGACCAGCAGTGAACAGTAGTTTTTCTCTGACCTTGCTTACACACGCAGCATCCATCTGTGCGTCGCTTATATGTTATAGTTACAAGTAAAACCAGAAATGTGATTTTGGGGGGAAAAGATTAAACATCTAATTCGCTGTATTCTAATTAAAAAAAAAGGGGGAGGGGGGTATGTAATGGAGTTATGGTAATGAGAAACTTAATAATAATAATAATAATAATAATAATGGATACTTATATAGCACACTATCCAGAAATCTGCTCTAGGTGCTTTACAAAAACGCTTTTGTTAACATAAAACATTATATCTATGATACATACACACACCAAAATGTGACTACACACACACACACACACACACACACACACACACACACACACACACACACACACACACACACACACACACACACACACACACACACACACACACACACACTGCATACATTCATTTTAACATACATGTGTATCTAACAACTACCCTAACACATACGCACACATAGGCAGGCACAAACTTACATAAACACACGCACAAACTTCACAATTTTAAGTAGTCCACACTGTTAGAAAGTAGGTTAAACGTCCCTTATACCTTTTACGTCAATCGTGGCAGTGAATTCATACCCACTGTGTCCAGGGCTCGGCATAGGAAGGCGGGGCCCAATCCTCTCTTTCCGCCAGTTTTTTTTATTCACTTATATAAATATATATGTGTGTGTGTGTGTGTGTGTGTGTGTGTGTGTGTGTGTGTGTGTGTGTGTGTGTGTGTGTGTGTGTGTGTGTGTGTGTGGGTTTGTTGTTGTTGTTTTTTACCTCCCTCAACCGAAGCCATGTACCCATTCACACGTGAATGGAATGAGAAAAATCAGAGTGAAGCGCCTTGTTCAAGGACACACGACTTGATTTAAAAAAAAAAAAAAGAAGAAGAAGAAAAAAGACTTCTTGTAGCTCATCAACAGAGACTTGTGCTGTCATTGAAAAACGAAAAAGCGTTCCGTCAAGTAACAGGTCGCATGAATTCAGCCAGCCAGGGCTGTGACGAGACAGGTCTGGTGGAGTAGCTAGTGTGTTTGTTGTGTTCGCGAGGTGATTAAACAAACTGAAGCGGTCATACACGTAAAGATGTTACATGTCTGTATGTGTGTGTGTGTGTGTGTGTGTGTGTGTGTGTGTGTGTGTGTGTGTGCGTGTGTGTGTGTGTGTGAAACCTGATTGAAGGACACAGGAAACGAATGATGAGCGCCCAGTGGCAGCTGTCAGCCAGTCAGTCGGTTGGGCTCTACCCAGGTAGGCAGCCTGCTGTGCAAAATTTTTATTGACTCCGTGTTTGTGTAAAGCGCTTAATCCCCTTTTTTTTTTTCTTACCAGAAGATCCAGCGGTCACGGATCTGTGGTTGAACAGGTTAGTCAGTGTTCTTGGGGTCACAGCTGTACTCCGCGTGCGTTGGAGTCAGACATTGGCACCGGG
>NC_134890.1:19982107-19999607 GCF_041734735.1 Babylonia areolata
TCACAATGTTGACGAAATTAGTTGTCATCTGAATGTCAGCATGAAATATGTCGAAAAGTGGTGTGATGCTAATGACATGGTCGTACACCCTGAAAAGACAGGATACATGTTAATTTGTCCTCGTCAGAAAAAAAACAAGAAACAAAAAAACAGAACATGAAAGAAACACACCTTAACATAAAATATAAAGACAATATCATTAAACAAGTCACTAAGAATATGCTATTAGGCATTACTATTGATCACAATCTTTCGTAGCAGGAACATATTCATTGCCTTATAAAACAAGTATCATACAGTGTATTCCAGTTGTCACAGATCAAACACTTTCTTGATAATTAATCTGCACGTGTATTTTACTTTGTCTATATCCAGTCTCGTCTCAACTATTGCTCGATTATTTGGGGCAAATGTCCTCTTTCTACATTAAAACCACTCTGATCTTTACAAAAACGTGCCATAAAGATGATTAGCCACGTAAATACTACTGGCGGATCTGTGCACAATATGTACAAAGAACTTCAATATTACCTGTTCGTCTACTTGTTAGATTAACACATTGATTCTTATGCATAAGATTGTTCATAACGACATGCCCACAATATTTAAAGGCATTATTTTGTTTCCAGTTCCAACGTAAATCAGACAGAGCTATTGTCCCAAAGCCTAAAATTGATTTATTTAAGATGAGTCTCTCATTTAATGGAAGCATAGAATGGAACATGCTTCCAAAGACATGTCGTCAAATTCCAGCCATATTTCTCTTTAGGTTTAACACCAAAATATTTCTGTTCGATACTTTTGATTAACCTACTCGCGGTCTTATGCAAATGCTTGCTTGTCCAGTAGCTGCCATGCCATGATGAATGAGAAATTGAATGTATGTGTGATCGTGCCAGCAAATGAACAGAAAGTGCGTGTGTGTGTGTGTTTGAGTGTGTGGGCGTGAATGTGTACAGATGTCTTTGTTTGCTTGTTTTATATAATATTTGTGTATGTGTGTGTGCGTGTGTCTGTGTCTGTGTCTATGTCTGTGTGTGTGTGTGTGTGTGTGTGTGTGTGTGTGTGTACGTAGGTACCTACGTACGTACGTGATAATGTACCAATTGTTCTTTGCATTGCTTTGTTACTCTTTGTGGGAGTGCGGGGGGAGGTGGGGTAGAGGATGAGGTATGTGAGTGTATGCATGCCTACACTGTGGGAGCAACAGGATATTGGAACGTATATATATATATATATATATATATATATATATCTTTGTATATATGTGTGGGGGGTTGGGAGTGGGAGATATGGGCGTATGTGTGTGTGCTTGTACAAGTAAGTGTTCATCTCTGTGAGTGTGTGTTTGTGTGTGTGTGTGTGTGTGTGTGTGTGTGCCGTGGAAGCTGCGATACGTAGACTAGAAATGAGTGTGTGGAGGAGGGGGGTGGAGGAGGTGCAAGGTAATGTGTGTGTGTGTGTGTGTGTGTGTGTGTGTGTGTGTGTGTGTTGGAGCTCATGTACGTTTATATGTATTTGACTGTACTTTCATATCTGTGAAACTGCATGTTTGGTGCATTTCTGTTATGCATGTGTGGGTGTATGTGTGAATGTGTGTCTTCATATTTTACATTTATTCGCTTATTTATCACCATTAATGTCTTATTTATTTATTTATTTATTTTTTATTATTATCATTTTATTAGTATTACTATTATTATTACTACTACCTTTTTTCTATATTATAATTATTATTCATTTATTTATTTATTTATTTATGTAAGCTTATCTATTATTTATTCCCCCGTTTTTGTTTTTGTTTTTTTGTTTTTTGGTGTGTTTTTTTGTTTTGTTTTTTTTCTCAAGGCCTGACTAAGCGCGTTGGGTTACGCTGCTGGTCAGGCATCTGCTTGGCAGATGTGGTGTAGCGTATATGGTTTGTCCGAACGCAGTGACGCCTCCTTGAGCTACTGAAACTGAAACTGAAACTGTTACTCTTTATAGACTATTCCAGTTACTGTTCTCATTCGTCGTTCTTATTATTTTATTTTATTTCTTTATTTCTATGTTTTGTGTCGTTAAATGGGCAGAATTTTAAAAAGGCCTTTACTGTGCCTAATTCTTTACCCATGAAGGATTCAATCAATCAATCAATCAATCTTCTTCTCTCTCCTTTTGCCTTTTTCTTCTGTCTTTGAGTTGGTCATTGTTCTCTTTTCCTCTTTTCTTTCTTTTTTTACTTCCTTTCTCTCTTTCTGTTTCTGTCTGTGTTTGTAGTCTTTTCTTTTCTTTCATTCGGTTGTGCCCCCTGTCTTTATTTTATTCTTTCTTTCTTTCTTTCGTTCTCTTCTTCCTCCTGTTCGTCATTTTTTTTTCTTTTTTTCTTTTTCTTCCTTTCCTTCTGTACATGTGTCTGTCTGTCTGTCTGTCTTTCTGTCTTGTGTATCTGTCTGTCTCTCTCCTATGTGTATGTGTTGTTGTTGTTGTTTTTTGTTGTTTTTTTTCTTTCTTTTCTTTTCTTTTTTTTCTCCTTATATTGAATTACTGATTGTTTATTTGCGTGTGCGCATGTGGGCCCTGCAGGTTGCGCTCCCTGTCTTTATTTCATTCATTCTTTCTTTCTTTCTTTCTCTCCTTCCCTCTGTTCGTCATCTCTTTTTTTTCTTTTTCTTTTTCTTTCTTTCCTTCTGTACATGTGTCTGTCTGTCTGTCTTTCTGTCTTGTGTATCTGTCTGTCTCTCTCTCATGTGTATGTGTGTGGGTTTTTGTTGTTGTTGTTGGTTTGTTTTCTTTTTTCTTTTCTTTTCTTTTTTTTTCTCCTTATATTGAATTGCTGGTTGTTTATTTGCGTGTGCGCATGTGGGCCCTGCAGATGTTTTTTTTTTCCAGCTTCACCATATTCATTGGTGAGGACCTTTCAAAAGATGACGCCACACTTGAAAAAAGCTAGACAGGATGAACAGAGAGCCACAATCATTTGCTTATTGACGGCAAAAAGTTCTCTGTCAATGCAAAGGACAAGCTTGTTGAGTTTTGAATGGGAACCGGCCAGCCCTTAGCTTTTACAAGCTATGTGGTTTTGAATGAGGTGGGGAAAAGAAAGGGTGCACCGGTATTGCCGTCCTGTGCAGACCGAAATGGCACTGAACCGGCACGCGTTTTAAGTGAGGAGAATGGTGTGCATATGGGGTATGCGGATGAAAATTCGCCGTGTGAAACAGTTGAAAATCCTGTTTGTGAGCATAGGCACAGGGCGAATGACGATTTGTTGAATCAAAGCAATACTTTTGTCAGCAAAGGAAATTGTAAAACTAAATCACTATCTTTCATTCATTGGAATGTCAATGGTCTGTTACCAAAATTACATGACAATGATTTTGTTTCGTTTCTTGACTCTTTTGACTTTATTTGCTTAGTTGAAACGTTTATTGATGAATTTAAGTCTTCTGAATTTTCTGGATATACTACTTTTAGTGTACCTGCAATTAAATTTTCAGCAAAGGGGAGGCGATCGGGAGGAGTTCTGTGTCTTGTCAAAGATGTGTTTGTTCCATTTGTGAAGCAAGTTGATGTGAAGTCGAACAGTTTTGTTGCATTAATTATTGATAAATAATGTGAAATTATTACAAACGGAAAACATGGTGCTCAGTTTGCGGGTGATATTTTAGAGTTGTTTATTCTTCTTCTAGTAGATGATGTTGCGTTAATATCTGAAACTATTATTGGTGTGCAAACACAATTAAATAGTCTGTTTCGTTCTGCAAGTTCACTTCAATTGAAAGTAAACATGTCAAAAAGTAATATAATTGTTTTTAGAAAAGGTGGGTATTTAGGAATTAGAGAAAGATGGCCGTATGGCGGGGTTATAATGCCTGTAGTGAATGCATATAAATACCTAGGAATATATTCTTTAACTAAGTTAAGTTTCACAGCTGCATGTAAGGATTTATCGAGTAGAGCTAAACACGCATTACTCTGTGTTATGAAAAAAAAAAAGATAACTTTAGAAAATCATTCTTTTTAGTTGTTTATGAAACTATTTGATTCTCAGATACAACCTATCGTTGTACGGAGCTGAAATTTGGGGTCTGTCTAATGTTGCAGTATTTTGTGAGAATGTACATTTATTTGCGTTGAAAAAGTTTCTAGGAGTAAGTATGAAAACGCCTAATGATTTGATCTATGGTGAGACAAAAAGATATCCGATATATCTCAGTTCTGTGACAAGATGTATCTCTTACTGGTTAAAACTAACACAAATGGGAGATTTTAGGTTGCCAAGAAAAGCATATAATATGTTATATGATTTGGATGTAAGGGTATCAATGGTGAGAATTAAGTTATATGAAATAGGATTTGGTTATGTGTGGTTACAGCAGGGAGTAGGGGATATAAAAGGATTTATCTGTACATTTCGAAATAGATTAATTGATTGTGGATGGCAAGTATGGTCATATCACATTCAAGATAGCGATCGATTTGGGTTTTATAAGCAGTTTATTTCTATGCACTCACTTCCGATTTATATATCAATGAAGATGGATGGGCATTTTAAATATATTATGTCAATGTTTAGATTTGGAATTTCCGATCTCTCTCTTCATCGTTATCGTTATAGTAAATTGAATGATCACGATATTATTTGTCCCTTGTGCAGATGTGCTGAAGAAAATGAACTTCATTTCGTGTTATGTTGCCCTGCCTTATATGACCTTAGGCTACAGTTAAATCCACAAAAATATCATAGATATCCATGTCTGTTTCGACTTTCCTTGCTATTGTAAAACAGTTCGCTATATACCTGTATAAGGCATTCAGAATCCACAGTTTGATATGTGATTAACTGTGCTTTATGTGTGTGCATGTGCATTGCTAGTGTTATAGTTAAATGTTTTCTGTTCCACATTGTTCTGGAATGTGACAATTTGTGTTCACTGATCCCCTTCATGAGGGGCCACGGCCTTTGTTGAATAAAAATGTTCGTTTGTTCGTTGTCTCTCTCTCTCTCTCTCTCTCTCTCTCTCTCTCTCTCTCTCTGTGTGTGTGTGTGTGTGTGTGTGTGTCTGTCTGTCTCTCTCTCTCTCTCTCTCCCTCTCTCTTCTTCTTCTTCTTCTTCCTCTTCATCATCATCATCATCATCATCATCATCATCTTCTTCTTCTTCTTCTTCTTCGTGCGATTGCACTTCTCGAGGATGTGGGCCTGTTCTTTCCTTGTGTATCCACGTATCCAAATCGGGTTTCTCGGATGAAATATGATTTTGAACCTTTTGAACTTCTCTGTTCATGTTTCTGTATCACTGTCTGATTGTGCCAGTGTCGCTGTCTGTAACTGTCTGTGTGTTTCTGTTTCTGTTTCTGTGTAGATATCTGCCTGTCCGTCTGGAGCTGTTATGTTTATGTCTGTCTCTCTGTGTTTTTTTTTATGTATGTCCCGTCTTTTCTTTTTAATGTGCATTTCCGTGTAATCTGATGTCACATGTGGGAGTATGTATGTGTGTATGATGGTGAGTGCGTCGCCATTTCTATCCGTTTTCATCATCATCACCCGGTTATTTTCTTATCGACAACAGAAGAAGAAATTAGCAGCTGCAGATATCTCCGAGACAATGAACAACTTTAGCTACGGGGACACTGTGAATAGTAGGGGGTAACAGAATTCTGTGTCTTCCTTCTGTTTGTATTCACTGCAGGGTGATGGAAATCAAAGTTTCGATCAACATCAGAATCAACTGCTGCTAAATGTCTCTTTCAATGATTTCACGGTTGCAGAACCCAGAAAGACGAATCGAGAATAAGCGAAACGGGATTAGGCGAAACGGGACTTAGCGAGTCGCAATTAGGCGAATCGAAAATAGGCGAAACGGAAATAGGCGAATCGGAAATATAGGCGAATCGGAATTAGGCGAAACGGAAATTGGCGAAAGTATTATGGACCTTGTTATTGATGGTCAAACAGTGGAGAGGGTCAATGAATATAGATATTTAGGGACCATCTTAGACAATAAGCTGACTTTTGACAGAAATGTTGATTCCATTCATAAGAAATGTCAATCTAGAATTTTTTGTTTACAGAAGCTTAGAAATGTTGGTATAAATTCAAATATTCTTCAAAGTTATTATCGATGTTGTATCGAGTCTGTGCTTACAGTTTCATTTATGTGCTGGTATGGAAGTTTGGGAGTGAGGAGTAAGCGTGTTTTGAACGATGTCATGAGTGTATGCAGTAAAATTGTGGGAGTGAAACAAGCTAGTATGCAAGAGCTGTATGAAAGTCGAGTGGTTAAAAAAAGCAGGCAGATAGCAACTGACGACACCCATATTTTAGCAAAGTATTATGAGCTATTGCCATCAGGACGACGCTACAGAACTTTTAAGTTGAAATCCAGAGCTCTGAAGACTTTTATTCCACGTTCAATCCACCTTTTAAATTCTTGAGAACTCTGTGTGTGTGTGTGCGCGCGCGCACTCTCATGTGAGACGTGTGAAAGTCCGTGCATGATAGGCTGTACCTTGTTCTAGTTGTGGTGTGTGTGTGTGTGTGTGTGTGTGTGTGTGTGTGTGTGTGTTTACTGAGCTTAAAACGTGACAATTGGTTATAATGAATGTGCAATATGTAGGAAGAATAATGTGCAATATGCAGGATGAATGTACAATGAATATGTCTAATGCTAACGTCCATATTCTAAATATATTTCTGTTTAATAATTACGATGTAATAATTAATTGCAATGTTTTTAAAAGCGAATATGTGAAATGCTTTTATTTGAGAACATATGTTTATTACTCTTGTTTGATCAAGTTATCTGCGTGTGTGGGGTGGGGGTGGGGGGGGGTGCGGTGCGGGTGTGTGCTGATTATCTGGTTGTGGTTTTCCGCAATTCATCTTTATTCTTATCTTATCTGTCTATTATAATCAATGTGCAGTATAGTAGGCTATGTTTATAATTATATTCAAATAATGTTTCTTAATTCTTTCTGTTTTTACATTAAGAATACTAGTTATTACCTGCAGTGTGTGGATGTATGTATGAAACGATGTATGTGATATTTTTTACATTTGTATCTTCGTAATATTTGTTGGGGCTGTTGTTGGCTTTTACAGTTATGGTCCCCATGTTGTTTACTTGTCTATGTTGTGATAATGCACCTGACCAAATTTCTCCAGGTGGAGATAATAAAGTTATTCTTATCTTATCTTATCTTATCTTATCTTAACTGAAATAGGCGAATTGGAATTAGACGAATCGTGACTAGGCGAGTCGTGATCAGACGAATCGAAAATGGGCGAAACGGAAATAGGCGAATCGGAATTAGGCGAAACGGAAACAGGCGAGTCGGGGTTTAGGGGAAACGAGATGACACCGTGCCCGAGGGTGGACCGGGGCACATAATGAGGCTGATTAACTGAGGCGGCAGACGAAGAACCTAAAGGCCCGTCACCCTTATCTGTGGACCAGATGGTCGAGAGTTAATGACCGTGACGGACTGGCGAATCAGTGAGTGTCATCCCTTTTCTTTCCCTTCTCATTACAAACGGCTCCGTCAGTGGAACCCAGAGAGTCAGTACTGACCCATTGGAGTGATTGTCAAGAGAGTGCGTGTGCGTGTGAGCGTGTACATGTAGGTGCGCGATCTATACGAGTGAGTGACTGGTAAAGACAATGAAAGGCAGAAAGAGAGAGGAGAATAAGACTGACTTTGCGTATTAATGCGTTTCACGACAGGCGCAACAGCTGAGTGGTTAAAGCGTTAGTTCTGATGGTCCCGGGTTCGAATCTCGGTAACGGCGCCTGATGGGTATAAAGGGTGGAGATGATTTTTTCCGATCTCCCAGGTCAACGTAATATTTATGTGCGATCCTGTTTGTGCCTGAACCCCCTTCGTGCGTACACGGCAAGCAGAAGATGAAATACGCACGTTAAAGATCCTGTAATCCATGTCAGCATTCGGTGGGTTTACGGAAACAAGAACGTACCCAGCATACACCCCCCCGAAAACGGAGTATGGATGCCTACATGGCGGGGTAAATAAACAAAACAGTCATACACGTAAAATGTTACATGTCTGTATGAGTGTATATGAGCGTGACTGAAGCCTGACTGCTACTGATGACATGTATGTTTGAGGGAAAGAAAAAAACCCCACAGTTTCAGTTTCAGTTTCAGTAGCTCAAGGAGGCGTCACTGCGTTCGGACAAAAACCATATACGCTACACCACATCTGCCAAGCCAAGCAGATGCCTGACCAGCAGCGTAACCCAACGCGCTTAGTCAGGCCTTGAGAACAAAAAACAAAAAAAAACACACAACAAAAAAACCACAACAAAGTAGTAGTTGAACAACTTCCCTTTAATTTTTTTTTTTTTTTTAGATATTATTATTGATAACTTTTTGTCGTTTCAGATTCCAAGGTGGTGTCAAAACACACGAAATGATTTTTTTTTTTTTTCATGTACGCTACACTACGTCTACTGTCAAAACAGGAGAGAGAAGAAATTTAAAAAAAGGGGGGGTGGTGGGGGGGGGGCAGTATTGATCAAATCATTCAAGGAATAACAATAAACCAAAGAAGCCAGTAAACAAAATGAACAAACCGAAATCAGTAGCTAAGTATTTAAGAGACACGGACATTATCGAACAGCTTCGGTATCCAAACTTTCAGCCCGTGGCCGCCTGTCCATAAAAAGTAAACCCATAATTCCCCGAGCAAATCCAACCCTCCTACCCCCAACCCGCTACTAAGCACTTAGGCACCGCACAGCTGGGGGCAGAACTTGGCACGTAAACTGTCGAGGTCTGTCCATGCAGAGGGGTGAGGGGAGAGGGCAGGGGATGGAAGGGGAGAGAGGGGGTGGGTTGGTTGCAGGAGGGGGGTAATATGGAGTGGTGGGGGTTTACTGTAATTTACAACAGCTCAGCTCTCCCGACCAAAGTCTGGTGGGTTTGTGTTTTTGTTTTGTTTTTTTGTTGTTGTTGTTGTTGTTTTGGGTTGTTGTTTTTTTGCGTGTGTGTGTGTGTGTGTGTGTGTGTGTGTGTGTGTTGTTTTTTGTTTTCACTGGGTTGTTTTGTTTCGTTCTGTTATAAAAAAAAAAAAAAAAAAAAAAACATTCGTATGTGTTTGTTCTGTATTGTCCATGTGTTCTGTGTGGCTTGTTAGGATTAAAGAGGCTATGCCAGTCTTGAATAAAAGCTAATTTGTGTTTGCACATTTCTTCTGTCTTTGCTGCTGTGTGTGCACATGTCAGATGATCGGTATAAGGACAGGGCCCTGCGCTTCCCTTTTGAGGAAGTGTCTGGGTTTGTTCCAATGTACCTTTTATTTACCTGTGTGCTAGCTGAATCGGTAGCGTAAGCAGCACTGACTTGAAGTTGTGTACCTTGTGAATGGAGAGAGTTACCACTCTTTACTATTTGTTAAACATTCGTATGTATGTTGAAGGCAAGATCTCCAACGCATTGTTTTCGGGTTGGTTGTGTGTGTGTGTGTGTGTGTGTGTGTGTGTGTGTGTGTGTGTGTGTGTGTGTGTGTGTGTGTGTGTGTGTGGAAGTCACCATCTGTTGACGGATGTGTCTGCTGTTGAATTCACCATCTGTTGACGGATGTCTCTGCTGTGGAAGTCACCATCTGTTGATGGATGTCTCTGCTGTGCAAGTCACCATCTCTTGACGGATGTTTCTGCTTTGGAAGTCACCATCTGTTGACGGTTTCAATTCATTTCAATTCAAAAACACTTCATTAATCCACATGGAAATCAACGTGTGCAATCACAGGCTCGTTGCAGACCCCAACGTAAAAATGAACATATATACCATACAATACACTAAAACAAGTCAGATAAAAGCTCACAGTAGCTGACTAAAGCAACCCCCCACTCCCACACATTAGCACACATTAAGACAATAAAGTATTGCACAACAATGTATACAATGTACAACAGTGTCTCTGCTTTGGAAGTCACCATCTGTTGACGGATGTCTCTGCTTTGGAAGTCACCATCTGTTGACGGATGTCTCTGCTTTGCAAGTCACCATCTGTTGACGGATGTCTCTGCTGTGGAAGTCACCATCTGTTGACGGATATCCTGCTTTGCAAGTCACCATCTGTTGACGGATGTCTCTGCTTTGGAAGTCACCATCTGTTGACGGATGTCTCTGCTTTGCAAGTCACCATCTGTTGACGGATTTCTCTGCTTTGCAAGTCACCATCTGTTGACGGATATCTCTGCTGTTGAAGTCACCATCTATTGACGGATTCAATTAAATTCAATTCAAAAACACTTTATTAATCCACATGGAAATTAACGTGTGCAATCACAGGCTCGTTGCAGACCCCAACGTAAAAATGAACATATATACCATACAATACACTAAAACAAGTCAGATAAAAGCTCACAGTAGCTGACTAAAGCAACCCCCCACTCCCACACATGCGCACACATTAAGACAATAAAGTATTGCACAACAATGTATACAATGTACAACAGTGTCTCTGCTTTGGAAGTCACCATCTGCTGATGGAGGTCTCTGCTTTGGAAGTCACCATCTGTTGACGGATGTCTCTGCTTTGCAAGTCACCATCTGTTGACGGATGTGTCTGCTGTGGAAGTCACCATCTGTTGGCGGATGTGTCTGCTTTGGAAGTCACCATGTGTTGATGGATGTATCTGCTTTGGAAGTCACCATCTGTTGACGGATGTGTTCGCTTTGGAAGTCACCATCTGTTGACGGATGTATCTGCTGTGGAAGTCACCATCTGTTGACGGATGTGTCTGCTGTGGAAGTCACCATCTGTTGACGGATGTCTCTGCTGTGGAAGTCACCATCTGTTGACGGATGTGTCTGCTGTGGAAGTCACCATCTGTTGACGGATGTGTTCGCTTTGGAAGTCACCATCTGTTGACGGATGTCTCTGCTGTGGAAGTCACCATCTGTTGACGGATGTCTCTGCTGTGGAAGTCACCATCTGTTGACGGATGTGTCTGCTGTGGAAGTCACCATCTGTTGACGAATGTCTCTGCTGTGGAAGTCACCATCTGTTGGGGCTCATGTACGTTTATGTGTATTTGACTGTGCTTTCATATGTGTGAAACTGCATGTTTGGTGCATATCTGTTATGCATGTGTGTGTGTTTGTGTGTGTGTGTGTGTGTGTGTGTGTGTGTGTGTGTGAATGTGTGTGAATGTGTGTCTGCTTTTTTTTTTATACATTTATTTGCTTATTCATCATCATTGTCTTTTTTATTTATTTATTTATCTATTTATTTATTTTACATTCATTATTATTATTATTTATTTATTTATTTATTCATTTTTAATTATGTTATTATTAATTAGTTAGTTAATTATTTTCTTATTTATTTATTTATTTCATTTTTTTTTTATTTGTTTTTCTCAAGGCCTGACAAAACGCGTTGGGTTACGCTGCTGGTCAGTACATCTGCTTGGCAGATGTGGTGTAGCGTATATGGATTTGTCCGAGCGCAGTGACGCCTCCTTGAGCTACTGAAACTGAAACTGAAACTGACTGATGTGTCTGCTTTGCGAGTCACCATCTTTTTCTTTCCGTGTTTCAGGTGTCAGCTGCAGGAAGCTGAACGGAGGACGGAGAGGCGTTGAAGGCTGGAGGGTCCTCTTTGAACAGCGGGGGCAGAGTTTGGTTTGTTTTTTCTGCAACAATGGTGTGGACACTTTCAGAAGGTAAAAATAAAAATCTGTTTTGCTCACTGTCCTTTGCCTCTATTGATTTATCTATTTATTTGTTTGTTGTTTGTTCATTTTAACACCCTCGAAAACGGAGTATAGCTGCCTACATGGCCGGGGGTGGGGGGGGGGTAAAAACGGTCATACACGTGAAAGCCCACTCGTGTACATACGAGTGAACGTTGGAGTTGCAGCCCACGAACGAAGAAGAAGATTTATTTATTCATTTATTTGTTTGTTTATTTATATATCTATCTATTGGTTTGTTTGTTGTTGTTTTTTTTTTTGTTGTTTTTTAATGAACCTTTTTTAATTTCATTTCAGACAACGAAACCGAAAACTGACCCACAACCAGAAAAAACAACAACAACAACAACAAACCCAACAAAATGGATAAACATCATCATTTCCTTACACTGGGTATATCATTCAATTATCCATACATACAAACTCACACACATGCACACATACGTACACATATAAACACAAACACACACTGCCACAAGCACACAAATCCACAGACATGCACACAAACATATCGGCACCTGTATACACGCACCTTCATCCACCGATGTCTGCATGTAATGTATATATTAAACGTCATAGAACACAACACCCATACCTCATAGCATGTTCAATTAATCAATGCTGTCCATTTTTTTTCTTCTTTTTTTTTTTTTTTTTTGTTATCCTTCTGTATTCCACTCATGCCCCTAGAAATACTATGCAGCGATATGTGTATATTGAACGAGTGGTAAGTGTATATAATCAGATTTTTTTCTCCTTTCCTCAGTCCCCACTCGTCCCAGCCAATATTGCCAATATTCACTGGAAAGAGAAAAAAAATGAAAGAGAGGAAAAGAATGCGTATATAAGAAGAAAGTGCAGTGATTTTAACATCATCTTTAAACGTTGATCAAATGCTTGTATGGAAACCAGTTTATCGAGAATGCATTAAAAGACATATTCACAAGTGAAATATTTTTTCAGTTTCATATACACGTTTCAGATATTTTCTGAAATGATTAAGCTGTGGAACTGTGTTACTGACTTTGCATTTGTAGATAAAGAATTTGGCATGGACTATAATCATGTCAAGAGTTCCATCAGACCTCAATTCGCTATCGTGTCCAAATATAATGATTCTTTCATTGAATTTTAAGAATTTTGCATTTTCAGAATTATCATTGATATGTCTTTCAAGCGCTTTCCAGAACACATGTGTAAATTCGCAATCCCAGAACATATGGTATATATTTTCACGATCTGTTCTACAAAAAGTACAACTATCTTCACTAACTATGCCCATATGTTTCAACACAGTATTAGTGCTAATATTCTATATATAATTCTAATTTGAAACCACCGAAGTTTGATTTCACTAATTTGACGTATTTTCCTAAATGTAATATCCCATTTGATTTGTGTGTCAAGTTTATTTTCCAATTTACTGCAACAATTTGGGTTTATCCTTTTATGCGTTAAAATATAGTATACACGTGCACCCTTAGAAACTGAAAATATTGCTTCAAAAGTTTTATGGCTGTTTAAAGATCGATTAGTTTGAGCAACAATTCTACATTTCCTCATGTAACACTTCACTGCTTGTATGTATCCAGTATATGTAACATAGTCAGTATGTAACTTGTATTTATGTTTAAATTCTTCAAATGATAGAAACATACCATCATCATTAAGCAAGTCTGAAATAAAACACACTCCTTGGTCAATCCATTTCTTACAGAACACAGTTTTCCTTCCAATTTTTATATTATCATTACAGAATAGAGGTTCTGCATTCATTTCTTCGTATTTTTCTATGTGAATTTTCTTTCCGAATTCCCTATATGCTTGCAAGACATCATTCCAAAATTTGTTTTGATGAGTGTGTTCATCAGCAGGAAGGTTTGGGCCAAGTTTTTCAAGCAGAGTCAAGCTAGGATTTATAGTAACATTGAGTTTTTTCCATTTATGGTCGCTTGTCTTTAGTCTTCGTATCCAAATCAAGTTGAATGCATTAATGTAGTTTTTAATGTCTGGCACACCAAGCCCTCCATGAACAGTTCCTTTAACAACAGTGTTTCTACTAATTCTATCTTGTTTCTTATTCCATACAAACTGAAACACTGTTTTCTGAATCATGTCTATCATGGTGTCAGGAGGATTTGGCAACAATATCCACAAGTGGACGATTTTGGACAAAATAAAAGATTTAAGCACTGCAACTCTTCCCAGGGGGGTAATCTGTCGTTTTAACCATATTTTATACAAAGTGTTGATTTCTGCAAATTTACATTTCAGATTAATTTCCTCGTTGTGTTCTAAATCGTTCGTGAATCAAATGCCAAGTATTTTGAACTGAGGGGGATTCCATTTAATGTTTAAATGAGGCAAATAACATTTTGAACAGTTCCTTAGTTTTCCCAGCCATATAGCATTTGTTTTAGTAGCATTCAGAAAGAGACCAGATTTATACCCATATGTGTTAACAGTATTCATCGCTTCCACGAAAGTATTTTCATTATCATGTAATAAGAGTTCAATGTCGTCAGCATATTGCAATATCTTATATTCATAATCACCAATTCTAATTCCTTGTATATTATCATTTTCCCTTATCATAACAGCAAGGATTTCGACACATAAAATAAATAAGGAGATATTGGGTCACCCTGTCTACAGCCTCTAGAAATAGGAAACCACTGTGACATATGACCATTAACAGAGACAGACGACTTAATGTTATCATAGAACACTGAAATCCATCTACAAAAGTCTTCACCAAAGCCAAACGCATGAAGGACTTTGAACATAAAACTCCAGTCAACAGAGTCAAAGGCCTTTTCAAAATCAAGGCACAGAAGCAGACCAGGTAATCTTTCCCGATTTAAATAGTTAATAATATCATAGATTAGACGGACATTGTCTCCCATAAATCTGTTAGCGATGAACCCAGTCTGATCCTCATTTATCAACGTAGGAAGTACGTATTTTATTCTAGCCGCAATACACGCTGAGCCTATTTTATAAACAACATTAAGGAGAGAGATTGGCCTCCAGTTTGTTTTGTTTTTTATCCTCTTTAGGAATGCATATATCCATCTATTGTTCATTCTCTCCGCTTTGTGCGACGTTATTGTCCGTCCGTCTCTATCTGTCTGTCGCTTTCGTTGCCTGTTTGTCTGTTCGGTCTCTGTCTTTAGCCATCTGCCTGTCTTTGTCTCTGTCTGTCTGTCTGTCTGTCTTATTCATCTGCTTCTTCTTCTTCCTCTTCCTCTTCTTCTTCTTTATCTCTGTCTGTCTTTCTGCCAGTCCGTCCGCCCGTCCGTCCGTCTGTGTCTTCTTCTTTTGTTTGTAGTTTTCATGCTTTTATTGACTCACTTGTGTAAACAAAGTGAGTCTATGTTTTTATTGATATTTTCGCTGAGGTCAAGTTGAAACGAAGCTTGTAGCTTGTCAACTTACCCTGCATAAGACATTCGAGTTTGACCTCTCTCTCTCTCTCTCTCTCTATATATATATATATGTATATATATATATATATATGTGTGTGTGTGTGTGTGTGTGTGTGTGTGCGTGTGCGTGTGTGTGTGTGCGCGCGCACGCGTGTGTGTGTTTGTGTGTGTGCGTGTATGTGAATGGATGTTGAGCATGCCGCGAGTGGCCGCGTCAGCCTATGTGTAATGTCTAAGAGTACTGAGTTCTGCTGATGTTATTGCTATTAAATGATTGATCCCCTTCCACCCCCCACCCTGGCTCACCCCTACCCTCCCATATCTACAGGGATTAATCGCTGAATGCACGATAGAATGTCAGTGTCAGTGTCTCTTTAAACTCTGCAGTACAAGAGCTGCAAGCTAACTGTTTCGTGATCTGATCCAGTTTTACCTGAGGGTGATGTGTTCGTTGCTGTATCTCACCTCGCCATGACAACCGAAACGTTTGTCAGTGTCAGTTCCGATGTCGACAATAACGACTGTTCCGTGTGACTGTGCATTGAAACAAGCACACACACAAAAGACAACAACAACAACAGCAACAACAACAACAGTAAGCATCGGCATGGTTTCCATGTCTGTGACATCTCGTCACGCTTGCAAATATTCGTCGTCACAGTATGGCATTGCTAAATGGGCTGGAAAGCTTAATTAAACTCTTCACTGCTAAATCCAGTTATTGCGACATCAGTGATTTTTTTCCCCTCTCGACCATCAGCGTTTATTACGACTCTTTTGGTGTGGCCAGTGACAAGCATTGTAAAGTACTTGCATGCTATATTTTTGAGGTTATCAAAAAGAGACGTTTTGGTTTGGGGGGGAGCAAAACAGTTAACTTGACAAATTACGACAAATTTAAACGAGTTTTAACTGCATTCACTTCCTAGTGTGAATAATTGAAGAATTGGTTTATAATCAACTCCCACGTTCACTCGTATATATGCGAGTGGGCTTTTATGTGTATGACCGTTTTTAACCCGCCGTGAAGGCAGCCATACTCCGCTTTCGGGGGTGTGCATGCTGGGTATGTTCTTGTTTCCATAACCCACCGAACGCTGACACTGGATTACAAGATCTTTAACGTGCGTATTTCATCTTCTGCTTGCTTATACACACGAAGGGGGTTCAGGCACTGGCAGATCTGCACACATGTTGACCTGGGAGATCGTAAAAATCTCCACCCTTTACCCACCAGGCGCCGTCACCGTGAATCGAACCCGGGATCCCCAGATTGAAAGTCCAACGCTTTAACCAATCGGCTATTGCGCCCTTCAGCAATGTTAACCAAAGTTAACTGTTTGCCGCACACTAGGCTTTCGTTTCCTCCTCTCCATCACATGGGGGCATAATGGCCAAGTGCGTTAAAATCATCTGAGTTGTGAGTCCATTCACTGCTAAAGGAAGGAAAATGGCAGAATGGTCAAGACGCTCTTCTGCCAATACAATGTCCGTGACGCTCTTGTGCCAATACAATGTCCGTGACGCTCTTCTGCCAATGCAATGTCCGTGACGCTCTTCTGCCAATACAATGTCCGTGACGCTCTTCTGCCAATACAATGTCCGTGACGCTCTTCTGCCAATGCAATGTCCGTGAGGGTCTGGGTTCGAATCCCGCTTTCGCCCTTTCTCCCCAGATTGTACTGGAAAATCAAACTGAGCGTGTGGTCATTCGGAAGAGACGATAAACCGAGGTACCGTGCGCGGCACGCTCTTGGTGCGCTGAAAAAGAACCCACGGCAACAAAAAAAAGCATGTCCTCTGGTAAAATTCTGTAGGATAGATCCACTCTTATGCATGCACGCACACACGTACACACACACACACACACACACACACACACACACACACACACACACACACACACACACGCACACGCACACGCACACACACACACAAAACACCCCTCTTGAGAAAATGAAACTGGTGATCCTTGATGAAATCGAACTCAATGTGGCGTGAAATCAGGAGTACAAGAACTACAGTAACTTATTGTGTGCCTCAAAGTGGTGTCAGTGGGTTTGCTAAACAAAGATAACGCAGCCCACAAGAAGGTGAAGTCTAAGTACAGTGGGATGACTGACATCCCTGACCTGCATGATAGTCAGTCGTTTCCGACAATGATCATCAGAACAACAGAGGAGGCAACTGCTGTCCCGACTATCTGGGCTCGAATTTGATTACAGTGCAGCGTCTTGCCCTAGTTAATCCCCACTCTCCCAGCCATGAGGGGGCATTGGGGTGGTTCCCCAAAGACCATCTAGCTTCCCCCAAGGCTGTAGCACTAAGAGCCAGTGCGATGCTGCCTCCCAGTTTGAGAGTCA
>NC_134890.1:20004607-20017107 GCF_041734735.1 Babylonia areolata
TTCGTGTTTACATACCTTTCGTAAACTTTAATCAGAACTGCCTTGGGAACTTGTAATTAAACTTCAAATGAATATATCGATATCCGTTTCAACTTCAAAATTAAAGGGCAACACGAAACAAAATGACGTTATCCTCTCAGTCATCAAGCCAGTTTCTGTTAAATCATCTGCAACGAAAATAATGCTGGATCATTTCAGTTTTTTTCAGTTTTCAGTAGCTCAAGGAGGCGTCACTGCGTTCGGACAAATCCATATACGCTACACCCAATCTGCCAAGCAGATGCCCGACCAGCAGCATAACCCAACGCGCTTAGTCAGGCCTTATGAAAGAAATGAAGGTGATAAACTCTAGGGAGAGCTGGACAGTACAAGGTCTTCAGAGAAGAAGCCCCCTCCCCTCAGTCAAGTGTTTCGGCCCTGAACTCCTTACACTCTAAGGGGGCCGGGCCGCACCCAGGTCATTTCAGAGTTAACGTACTTAACTCGTTCAGCTTTATTTCGAATCTAAACCTATGCTCTTTGGCGATGATAAAAAAAGGAGGGAAGGGGGGTATTGGGGAGGGGGGGGCAGTTTTAAATATAAAGCCTAAGCCTTCTTGTAATTTCTGTTCATTTAATCAATCTGATCAATCTGTCTCAAGCGTCGTGGCAGAATCGGTAACCTGAAGTTGTTGGACTTCTGTCTGAACAGTGTTCACTGGTGATAAGGGTTCGATGCCGGGTTTCGGTATGGTGTGTCCAACGGTGAAAAAAATGAAGGTGATGAGAAACTCTAGGGAGAGCTGGACAGTACAAGGTCTTCAGAGAAGAAGCCCCCCTCAGTCAAGTGTTTCGGCCCTTAACTCCTTACACTCTAAGGGGGCCAGGCCGCACCCAGGTTATGACTCCTGTATGTCCTTGTATTGCCGCCTTTTCTTTTTCTTTCCTGGTGCTCAGCAGGTTCGAACCCGCGCCTCCAGGGTGGTGGTCACTTCAGGACTGTCACCTTTTCTGGTAGAGGTTTCAACCACTGAGCCATCGTACGCCTAGTTTGAGTTTGGAAATTTAATCCTTATGAAGTTTACTTTCATTCCTCCTTGACAAGATCCAGCTGGAACTCTTTTCTGCTGCCTCTGCCTTTGCCTTGATAGCCCATGTCCTCTCTCTGCCAGAAATCGACAGCTGTTTCATGAGACTGTAGGCAGATGCGCCCACAAACCCTCTTGCACCAATCTGTATGGCGAGGACTTTACTCCGATTTTCCTTTTTATCCACCCAGATGTGAATACGTACCTGATAGGTATCGGTCGGGGAAGGTTGGGTTAAAACGACAGAAGGAGAGGACTGGGCCCCGCCTTTCCTTTCGCAGAGCTGGAGAGACAGTGGGTGTTGTGAGTTCACTGCCCCAATGGCCGTAGAAGGCTCACCTCTAGCCTCTAACCCCTTTAACTCTTTCCATACGAACGGCGAAAGAGACGACGTTAACAGCGTTTCCCCCCAATTACCGTCATCAAAATATTGCCAACGGACGGCTCTTATACTGAAGACGTGAAGGTTGACAAAGAATACCACAATTCTGACGACGGAAGCTAAAGGTTGGGTCATTCAGACACCCACTGGACATCCGAGGGGTCTGTGTAGAGGAGAAGAGAGGACTGGCCGTACTGAGTGAGTTAACCTGTGTTTATTTCATTGGTGCCAACACTCAGCTTACTATCACAGACTGACATAAGTTTACATTTGGGCCAACAGCAAAGTGAGAGCTGTATTATCAATGGTTTCCTCACCGCAGTGGGAAATCTTTCGCAGCTTAGTCTTTTGCGAAGGACTATGACTCTCAAACTAGGAGGTAAAAATCGCACTGGTTCTTAGTGCTGCAGCCTTGGGGGCTAGTTGGCTTTTTCGGAACCATCCCAATGCTGATTGTCCTAAAACCCTCTAGGCCGAGAGAGTGGGAATGTACTTTGGGCAAGACAGTCTCGACTATAATCAAATTTTAGCCCTGATAGTCGGGACAGCAGTTGCCTTCTCTGCTGTTCTGATGGTCATAGTCGGACACAACTGACTATCATATATTCCATCTGCACGCAGGTTCCGGAAGCTGAGACTGCAGCATATGCTGGCGGGGCTGGTGGCCTTGACCTTGGTGGTATTGGTGAACAACGTGGTGGAACTGGTGCCTTCTCTGTCCCGGGCCACCTTCATCCCTCAGGCCACCATCCGGAGTGGGGCCCCGCCCCGACCTCTTGTCCCCAGTGGCCACCCTGTCAATTACAGGGTACACGCTGGACTAAACTAGCAGATAAATGACTGAGTGATTCCTAATGACTTATATATATATATAATATAATATATATATATATATATATATATATATATAATTATATATATATTATAAACCGGGCATTCAGGATACACACACACACACACACACACACACACACACACACACACACACACACACACACACACACACATCAACAACAAAAACAACATCAACATCAACAACAACAACAACAACAAAAAACATGTTTTACATCGTATGGAATCACGTTGTATTGCATTGCATTCCATTGTAAGCTGTTGCATCATATCGCACCACAATGTATTACACTGCATTGCACTGTATAGCGTTGCATTGTATTGTATTGCATTACATCACATCGCATTGCATCATCTCGCATTGCATTGCGTCGTGTCGTATCACACCGCACTGCATTGAATTACATTGCACTGCATTGCATTACATCGCACTGCATTGCATTACATCCCACAGCATTGCATTGCATTGCTTCACTTCACATTGTATTGTACTGCATTCCATTGTAAGCTATTGCATCACATCGCACCACAATGTATTACACTGCATTGCACTGTATAGCGTTGCACTGTATTATATTACATCACATTGCATTGCATCATCTCGCATTGCATTGTGTCGTGTCGTATCACACCGCACTGCATTGCATTACATCCCACAGCATTGCATTCACATTGCATTGTACTGCATCGCATTGGAGTTTGCCCGAAAAAGTACAGCCTATTATTATTATTATTATTATTATTATTATCATGATCATCATTATCATCATCATTGTTGTTGTTGTTTTTATATTGTATTGTATTGTATTGTATTGTATTGCATTGCATTGTATTGTATTGCATTGTATTGTATTGCATTGCATCGCATCACATCGTATAGTATTGCATCACATTGGAGTTTGTGCTATATAAGTACAGTCTACTATTGTTATATTATTCTTCTTATTATTATTATTATTATTGATTCGCTTGTGTAAACAAAGTGAGTCTATGTTTTAACCCGGTGTTCGGTTGTCTGTGTGTGTGTGTGTCAGTGTGTCCATGGTAAACTTTGACATTGCCATTTTCTCTGCAAATACTTTGTCAGTTGACACCAAATTTGGCATAAAAATAGGAAAAATTCAGTTCTTTCCAGTCATCTTGTTTAAAACAATACTGCACCTCTGGGAGGGGCACCAAAAAAACAAAAAAAAAGAAGCCAAATTATATGCAAACTGAATTTACTGTTATATATATATATTTTTTTTTTTTAATTCTCTAAACTTGGCACTTTGATCTGATATTCTGACACAACAAGAGCAGTCATTTTTATCATTTTTTGTTCAAACAGGAACTTCTTTTGCTAAGCATGGAAGTTATATTTATTTTGCATGTCTTTGGTGCAGATTTGTAAAGAAGGGAAATTAATCTGTAATTAATGCTAGGGGGCTTAATTTGCTTTAAACTGATCATTCTCATCTTAAACACTACATTTTGAAATAATACTCAATACATAAAAAGCTTGTGTGTTTTACTCTCAGTGTACAGGGCTTTCACTATGTTCATTCGCCCAAGTGATCTTTTTCAGAAAAATACTAAAATCAGTACGACGAGTGGACTTTATAGATCTACTGGCTGAGCCCTGAAGGTCATGGGCAAAAATCAATTGCGTACACATATTTATACATATTCAAAGCGCGTGCTCATATTCTTCGCGAACGCGAACGACGCCATTTTGTTTCAAGTTTTTGACCAGCCCGTTCAATCCTATATTCAATCGACAATACACGATAACATGTGATGGAAAGTTGGAGAAGGAGACCGTTAAATACTTATTCAGAGAAAGATTTGTGAACGCCTCATCACTTACTGGATTATGCCACAAACTGCCATAAAAATATCCACAGAATCAGTCGGAATTCACAGTTAAAAATAATAAACCATGAGAGTTAATTCCCTTGAATTGATGAAACGTAAAAATTTCCAGTCTTGACTTTTCTCAAAATGAAGTCCTTTTCACTTCGTACGACGTTTAGAAGTACTTGTACTTGGCTCTACATGTTATTAGTTTAACAAAATACTAAATTTTCATATCAACTTTAAAACTATAAAACTAGAATGAACATAAAAGAGAAATTGAATCGACCGTGTCAACCGTGTGTAACTAAACTTGTACATCTATCTAGATCCAGAGAAAACGGCAAAATGTTGCTGTGTGATTGCGGCGATAGCCACGTCTCCTTTACCGCGGACTTTAAAAGAATTTTTAATTGCCCTTAAAGATTTTTGAATGCCCATGATAAGCAGAATAATATGATTTAAAGTGCGTTATCACTGCGAATACCGCAGTCGATTTATCGCCCTTTACAAAAGCATGTTTAAATGTTATATTTTCGAACGTCAGCTAAGGAGCCACGATAGTGTAATGGGTAAGACAGTTTCTTCTCACCCGAACACGCGGGGTTCGAATCTGCCGTTAGAACTTTTTTTTTCTTTTTTCTTTTTCTTTTAACCCGAAGCTTTATAATAACAAATATAGAACACGTTTTAACGATTTGATTTTATTTGTTTAAGTGTATCACAAGTGAGTCTTGAAGGCCTTGCCTCTCTTGTTATTACTATTATTGTTGTTGTTGTCGTCGTCGTCGTCGTCGTATTGCATTGTATTACATTCCATCGAATCACATCGCATCACATGACATCACTTCGCATCACATGACATCGCATCACATCGCATCACATCACATCACATCACATCACATCGTATCACATCACATCATATCACATCGCACCACATCACATCACATCGCATCACACCACATCACATCACATCACATCGTTTGGCATCACATCACATCACATTGCATCACACCACATCGAATCGCGTTACGTTGCATTGCATTGCATTGCATTGTATTGTATCGCATCGCATCGCATCGCATCGCACTAACTCGCATCGCATTGCATGTGGCATTGCATCACATCACATCATATTGTGTACTGCAACGTGTTGGAGTTTGGGCTATATAAGTAAACCTATCATCATTATTATCATTGTAGTTGTTGTTGATGTTGTTGTATTGCATTGTATTGGATTGTATTATATCGCATCGTATCTTATCGTATCGCATCGTATCGCATCGCATCGCATCGCATCGTGTTTCAGGAGGAGGGCTGCGAGACGTGCGATGACCGGTACCCCCTGGCTCTGGACGCGGAGGGGCGGTCCTCAGACCACCTGCTGGTCAGGCATCTGGGGCAGGAGAAGATGCAGCTGTACAGGCACTACCAAGGGTTCGAGCCCTGGCCCCGACTGCAGCTCCCGGCCAACCACTCCTTGCCCGGCCAGGTGAATTAGTCAGTGAGTGAGTGAGTGAGTGAGTGAATGAGTCAGTGAGTTCAGTAAGTCAGTCTGTCAGTCAAGCAGTCATTGCACTGTCCTTTGTTTTGGCCTTGATGATGATGTTGCTGATGGGAAGGGTGGGGCTTTTGTTGTTGTTGTTTGTTTGTTTGTTTTTAGGGTGGTGGTGGTGGTGCTGTGTGTGGTGGGGGGTTTATTATGTGTCAGAGGAATCTGTTGTTTGGTTCATATAGTTTTTCCTTTGTTTTGGGGGTTTTTTTTTATTGGGATGGGGTGGGGTGTTGTTGCGGGGAAGGGGGGTGTTTGGTGTGTCACGTGTGCTTTTTGTTTGGTTGGTTTTTTAGGGTGTTTGGTTTCGTTTTGTTTTGGTTTTTTGTTGTTGTTGTTTTGTTGTTTTTTTGGGGGGGAGGGAGTTAACTGGTTCAGTTGTTGTTGTTGTTGCTTGGGAGTGTGTATTTTTGTATTTTTGTTTCTTTTTGTTTCAGTGTGTGTTTTGTATACAGGAGAAGGGGATCTGTCTTTGTGTCTGCCTGTCTGCCTGTCTGTCTGTCTGTCTATTTGTCATCTGTCTGTTTGTCTGACTGCCTGTCTGTCCGTGGTAAACTTGGACGTTGGAATTTTCTCGGCTAACGCAGTTTGTATAGGAATCAAACATCATAGAATAGGGGGTATGCAGAAGATCTTTCACGTTCAGAATCAAGCTGTGCAAAAGCAGTAAAAGCACACATAACATTCGAATTTGAGGACATATGCTATTTCATTTCTCTCTCTCTCTCTCTCTCTCTCTCTCTCTCTCTCTCTCTCTCTCTCTCTCTCTCTCTCTCTCTCTCTCTATCTCTCTGTCTGTCTGTCTGTCTCTACCTACCTACCTACCTACCTACCTATCTCTCTCTCTCTCTCTCTCTCTCTCTCTCTCTATATATATATATATATATATATATATATGTGTGTGTGTGTGTGTGTGTGTGTGTGTGTGTGTGTGTGTGTGTGTGTGAATTAGACTACAGTATGGCAATATATGTCTATATCCCGTGACTCTGCTGTTCTTAAATCAAGGTGTCATTTATTCGTACACTGACTGACTGACTAATCCTAAGAAATGGGGGTCGGGTGGGGTTGCTGTTGCTCGATCGATACAGGTGCCAACGACAGCGCACTACCTGTGGTGCAAGGGGGATCTCAGCCTGGGCTTCCACCACTACCTGGGCGTCCTTAGCGCCGTGCGACTCCTGCAGCCGGTCAAGCTGGTCTTCCACTTCCAGCGTCTTCCCAGATTGGACCACGACATGTACTACACCTGGTTCCTGGTCAGTGACATGGGGGAGTAGAGGGTGGTGGTGGTAGTAGTAGTCGTGGTATTTAGGGGTGGTGTGGGTGGGGTGTGGGGGTGGGTTGGGTTTGGGGTCTTGGGGGTGGTTGTGGGGTGTGTTGGGGTTGGAAGGGTGTTGGGCGTGTGGGTGGGGATGGTGAGGAAATTGTTGAGGAGGAGGAGGAGGAGGAAGGGGAAGAAGAGTGGGAAAGAGGTGGGGCTGGAAGTGTGTGTGTGTGTGTGTGTGTGTGTGTGTGTGTGTGTGTGTGTGTGTGTGTGTGTGTGTGTGTGTGTGTGTTGTCACGACGTCTGCAGAAACTATACTACATTATTCACTGTGATTTACCATGACATCTGCAGGAGCTGTACTACATTATTACCTATGATTTATCATGATGTCTGCAGCAGCTATGCTACATTATTGACTGTTATTTATCATTATATCTGCAGGAGCTATGCTACATTTTTACTCTCATTGATCATGGTGTCTGCGTGAGCTATATATCAGGAGTCATTTATTATGATTTATCGCGATGTCTGCAGAAGCAGTACTACATTATTTGCCATGATTTATCAGGTCTGTAGGAGTTATTTATCATGATTTGTCATTATATCTGCAGAAGTTATACTACAATATTCACTGTGATTTTCTGTGATGTCTGCAGGAGCTGTGCTACTTTATTTACTATGGTTTATCGTGATGTCTGCAGGAGCTATGCTACACTATTGACTGTAATTTATCATGATGTCTGCAGAAGCTAGACTACATTATTTACCCTGGTTTATCAGGTCTGCAGGTGTTATCTGCACAGTGTTATCATGATGTCTGCCGGAGCTTTAATACAGGAGCTATACCACAAAATTTACCACGATTTTCTATGATGTCTGCAGGAGCTAAACCACAATATTCACTATAATTTATCATGATATCTGCAAGAGCTATACTACATTGTTGACTGTGGTTTATCATGATGTCTGCAGCAGCTATGCTACATTATTGACTATGATTTATCATTCTATCTGCAGGAGCAATACTACATTGTTGACTCTGATTTTTCATATCTGCATGAGCTATACTGTATCATTCACTATGACTCGTCGTGATGTCTGCAGAAGCTATGCTACAATATTTACTATGATTTATCATATCTGCAGGATATATTCATCATGGTTTATCGTGATGTCTGTGGGAGCTTTACTACAATATTCACTGTAATATATCATGTCTGCAGGAGATATCTATCATAGTTTTTATCATGATGTCTGCAGGAGCTGAAGCAGTCTCTGCCCAACCTGGTGTTGCGGCCCCTGCCCCGCGGCTCCCCGCCCTGCGGGTCCCCAGAGTTACTGGACCTGGCCCTCTCCTTCCTGCAGCCAGAGGGCGGGATTTTCCTGGGGTCCAACGTCATCATTTCCCGCCTACCACGTGACCTACACCAGCGCCCCTTCTGGTTCGCCTTCTCGCCCAACGCCAAGCCAGACAATGACAACGACAACAGCGGGAGCTCACCCCTCCACCAACCCTTGGACAGTTTTGACGTCACACGAGGCGTCATCGTGGCCCACCAAGGCTTCAGCGAGGAGACGAAGCGGAAATACGTCAACCAGATTCTGACGTCACCTCCAGAATGCGTGGCTCCGGAAACCTTCGACGATCACGATCCGGACTCGGAAGAGAACGCCCGCTGCGTGGTGGTGGCTGACAAGCCGGACATCTACCCCGTGGGAATCATGTACGCGGACTCGCCTTTCGGGCAACTGTCCCGCTGGCTGTACTACGGGACTCGATCCACCATGTACCCTAAGACCGGAGAAGGGGACCCCATACCGAGAATCAGCCACCTCATCTGGTTCAGCCAGAACCGGAAGTCGCCCTACGAGATGGAGTTCTACCAGTTCCTGACCGTCCTCAGCGCGCTGTACGTGGGAGGGTTCCGGCACGTGTACATCCACGGCAACGCCGGGTTCCACGGGGTGTGGTGGGACCGACTGCGAGGAGAGAACGTGACGTTCGTCCCGATGGAGGTGCCTGAGGTGGTGTGGCAGCAGGTGGTGAACAACCCTTCTCACCAGAGTGATGTCATCAGGTGTGTGTGTGGGGGGGGGGGGGGGTTGGAGGGGGGGGGGAGGGGGGGTGTGATGGTGGGTTGGGGGTTGTGGGGGGCGTTGTATGTGTGTGTATATCTTGTCTGTCTGTCTGTATGTATGTATGTATGTATGTCTCTATGTGAGTCTTGTTGGGGGGGAGGTGCAAGGGGGGGGGGGGGGGGTTGTCATATGTACACGTGTTGTTGTTGTTGTTGTTGTTGTGTGTGTGTGTGTGTATGCAAAAAATTTCGTTGTTGTTGTTGTTGTTGTGTGTGTGTGTGCAAAAAAATATTTTATCAGCAGGAGATTATCTCATTCACTTCTGGACCACTGACTTATATGACAGACACAGAGAGAGAGAGAGAGAGAGAGAGAGAGAGAGAGAGAGGAGGGAGGGAGGGAGGGAACAAAAACTCACATTATTGTTAATTATCAGTAATGTCAGAGTTTTTTCCTTGTATTCCCATCGTTCGCACACCACCGTCATCATCATCGTCGTTGTCATCATCATTGTCCTTAATATCATCATCGCCATCATTGCTATGCCTTCTTTTTCTTCTTCTTCTTGTTCTTCGTGTTCTCATTGCTGTTGTTGTTGTTCGTCTTTTTCTTCTTCTTTTTCTTGACATATTATTATTATTATTATTATTGTTGTTGTTGTTGTCGTCGTCGTCGTCATCACCACCACCACCACCATCATCATCATCATCCTCCTCCTCATCATCATCATTATCGTCGTTGTTGTTATCCAAGGTACCAGATTCTGCACAAGTACGGCGGAGCCTACCACGACTTCGAGGCCATGTGGACCCAGCGCGTCCCTGATTGGCTGCTGGAGTACCCCTGCGTGGCCACCTCCGATTGGGCGGCCTATGGGGAATTCCCGGACGGCATCAACCCCGGCGTTCTATTGGCCAAGCGCCAGGCGCCGTGGGTGAGGTATAACCTGGCCGCTCACCGCTATTACGTGGAGGAGAACTTCGTCTGGAACGCCGTCCTCATGTCCTACCGGACCTACGAACGACATCCGGACCAGCTGCTGTTCTACAGGCATTTGCAGGTGTGTGTTGAGGGTGATGAGGGTGGTGAGGGTGGTGAGGGTGGTGAGGGTGGTGAGGGTGATGAGGGTGATGAGGGTGGTGAGGGTGGTGAGGGTGGTGAGGGTGATGAGGGTGATGAGGGTGGTGAGGGTGATGAGGGTGGTGAGGGTGATGAGGGTGGTGAGGGTGGTGAGGGTGATGAGGGTGGTGAGGGTGGTGAGGGTGATGAGGGTGGTGAGGGTGATGAGGGTGGTGAGGGTGGTGAGGGTGGTGAGGGTGTTGAGGTGGTGGTGGTAGAGCCCGGGGCGGAGGGATAAATAGGTGAAGGGCTTAACGGGCGCAGTAGCCGAGTGGTTAAAGCGTTGGGCTTTGAATCTGACGGTCCCGGGTTCGAATCTCGGTATCGGCGCCTGAGGGTGGAGATTTTTTTCCGGATCTCCCAGGTCGGCATATGTGCAGTGCAGACCTGCTAGTGCCTGAACCCCTTTTGTGTGTATATGCAGAGAGAAGATCAAATACGCACGTTAAAGATCCTGTAATGCATGCCTTCGTGACGGGGAAAATGAACAGAATGGTCATACACGTAAAATGTTGCATGTCTGTCTGAGTGTGTATGTGTGCGTGCCTGAAATATGATTGAATAACACAGGAAACGAATGATGAGCGCCCAGTTGCAGCCGTTAATCGGCTCTACCCAGGTTGGCAGCCTGTTGTGTAAATGACCCCGTGTTTGTAAAGCGCTTAGAGCTTGGTCTCCGACCGAGGATAGGAGTTATATAGATATCTTTATCATTCATTTATTCATGTGATGATGTTAGAGGATGGATGAATTAAAAGGTTAAAGGTTAAACATATCTCTTCTTCTTCTTTTCTTTCTTTTTTTTTCGGCCATCAGGGCAGTGAATTCCTATACACTTGTATATCCACGGCTCGGCATAAGGAGGCGCGTGTCCAATATTCTCCTTCCGTCGTTTTATTTTACCCACCCCAGTCGAAGTTAGGTACCTGTTCACAATAGTGGCTGGGGGAAGAAAAAAAAAAGGGTGGTGTGAATGGGAAGCTGACTTCGTTTGGGGAAGACTGGACCCCCGCCTTGCTGTGCTGACCTGAGACACGGCGGGTATGAATTCACTGCCCCTGATGACCGTAAAAGGCTAAAGGACCTCTAACTTAAACTACAACCTTGGATGTATTGAATAACCGTGATGAGTGATCTGGGTAACTGCCGTGATGTGTGATCTGGGTATCTGCCGTGTACAGGTGATGTGTGATCTAGGTATCTACCGTGTACAGGTGATGGTGCTGATCTGGGGTATCTACCATGTACAGGTGATGTGTGATATGGGAATCAGCCGTGTACAGGTGATGTGTGATCTGGGTATCTGCCATGTACAGGTGATGTGTGATCTGGGTGTATGCCGTGTACAGCTGATGTGTGATCTAGGTATATGCCGTGTACAGGTGATATGTAATCTGGGTATCTGCCGGGTACAGGTGATGTGTGATCTGGGTATCTGCCGTGTACAGATGATGTGTGACCTGGATATCTGCCGTGTACAGGTGATGTGCTGGATCTGGCCGTATCTGTCGTGTACCAGGTGATGTGTGATCTGGGTGTATGCCAGTGTACAGGTGATGTGTGATCTGGGTATCTACAGTGTACAGGTGATGTGGTGATCTAGGGTATCAGCCCTGTACAGGTGATGTCTGATCTGGGTATCTGCCATGTACAGGTGATGTGTGATCTGGGTATCTGCTGTGTACAGGTGATGTGTGATCTGGGTATCTGCCATGTACAGGTGATGTGTGATCTGGGTGTATGCCGTGTACAGCTGATGTGTGATCTAGGTATATGCCGTGTACAGGTGATATGTAATCTGGGTATCTGCCGGGTACAGGTGATGTGTGATCTGGGTATCTGCCGTGTACAGATGATGTGTGACCTGGATATCTGCCGTGTACAGGTGATGTGTGATCTGGGTATCTGTCGTGTACAGGTGATGTGTGATCTGGGTGTATGCCGTGTACAGGTGATGTGTGATCTGGGTATCTACAGTGTACAGGTGATGTGTGATCTAGGTATCTACAGTGTACAGGTGATGTGTGATCTGGGTATCTGCCGTGTGCAGGTGATGTGTGATCTAGGTATATGCCGTGCACAGGTGATATGTAATCTGGGTATCTGCCGTGTACAGGTGATGTGTGATCTGGGTATCTGCCGTGTACAGGTGATGTGTGATCTGGGTATCTGCCGTGTACAGATGATGTGTGATCTGGGTATCTACAGCTTACAGGTGATGTGTGATCTGGGTATCTGCTGTGTACAGGTGATGTGTGATCTGGGTATCTGCCGTGTACAGGTGATGTGTGACCTGGATATCTGCCGTGTACAGGTGATGTGTGACCTGGATATCTGCCGTGT
>NC_134890.1:20022107-20027107 GCF_041734735.1 Babylonia areolata
TTCTGTTCTGCTCTGCTCTACTCTACTCTGTTCTGCTCTGCTCTGCTCTGCTCTACTATGCTCTGCTCTGCTCTGCTCTGCTCTGCTTTACTCTGTTCTGCTCTGCTCTACTATGCTCTGCTCTGCTCTGCTGTACTCCACCCTACTCTACTCTACTATGCTCTACTCTGCTCTGCTCTGCTCTGATCTTCTCTGCTCTGCTCTGTTCCACTCCACTCTACATTACTCTGCTCTGCTCCACTCCACTCTACACTACTCTGCTCTGCTCCACTCTACTCTACTCTGCTCTACTCTACTCTGCTCTGCTCTGTTCTACTTTACTCTGCTCTTCTCTGCTCTACTCTTCTCGACTCGACTCTTCTGTACCATAGTCCTGTGTTGTGTCGTGCAGGGAGGGTGGGGTGGGGTGGGGTGGGGTGGGGTGGGGTGGGGGTTAACTGTTTATAAAAATAATGTCAGCGCCCCTCCAAGTCTTAACTGTACAGCGCTTGGGTCTTGGTGTTGGTGTTGGTGCAGAATTTGTCGTTCGATGGGGTGAAGTCCTGCCGTGCTGTGTTGTGTCCTTGTACACATTGTTTTCTTTTCTTTTTTTTTCTTTTTTTTTTCTTTTTTTTTTCTTTTTTTTTCTTTCTTGTCACCCCTCTTCTTTGCACTGTTTCCTCCATATATTGGGATCCTGAGGGCATTGAGGGCCCTCCAAGCACAGTAGACCCCCCCCCCCCCCCTCCTACAATCCTCCCCCCCCCCCTTCCCTCCAACCCCCCACTAAGTCTCACTTTCTTTTCTTTTTTTTTCCAATTAATGATTAATGGCATACGGATAAGGACTATGAGTACGAAATTCTGACTAAGAGCACACACTTGCACTTGCACTTGCAGAAATGTTAATAATGGTCAAAGTTATGACCGCTGAACGTTAATGGAAGAAGAAGAAATTAACGACAACAAACCGACGATTCCTTACTGCAAGGGAAACAACCCCATGTCAGTAGACCAGTCAACACATGGTTTTTTTGTGTTGTTGTTTCCCTTTATTGAGGAGGAAGGTGGCAGAATGGTTAAGACGCTCAGCTGCCAATACAGAGAGTCCGTGAGGGTGTGGGTTCGAATCCCGCTCTCGCCCTTTCTCCTAAGTTTGACTGGAAAATCAAACTGAGCGTCTAGTCTTTCGGATGAGACGATAAACCGAGGTCCCGTGTGCAGCACGCACTTGGCGCACTGAAAAAGAACCCATGGCAACGAGAGTGTTGTCCTCTGGCGAAATTACGTAAAATGAAATCCCCTTTCATAGGTACACAAATATGTAAGCATGCACTCAAGGCCTGACTAAGCGCGTTGGGTTATGCTGCTGGTCAGGCATCTGCTCAACAGATGTGGTGTAGCGTGTATGGATTTGTCCGAACGCAGTGACGCCTCCTTGAGAAAGTGAAACTGAAACTGAAACTATTGTGTTCGCCAAGACAAAGGTGACAATTCCTTCTTCAGTTTTCTTCTTCTTGTCGTCGTCGTCGTCGTTGTTCTTCTTCTTCTTCTTCTTCTTCTTCTTGTTCTTCTTCTTCTTCTTCTTCTTCTTCTTCTTCTTGTTCTTCTTCTTCTTCTTCTTGTTCTTCTTGTTCTTCTTCTTCTTCTTCTTCTTCTTCTTCTTCTTCTTCTTCTTCTTCAAGTTGTTGTTGTTCTTCTTCTTGTTCTTCTTGTTCTTCTTCTTTTTCTTCTTCTATCCCGTAGTCTCAAGACCACTGATCACCTGACAACCACTTCTCTCCATTTCCGGAAGAAAAAAAATCTCCACCCTTTGCCCACCAAGCTCTGTTACCGAGATTCGAACCAGACACCATCAGATTGAAAGTCCAACGCTTTAACCACTCGGCTATTGCGTCCGTCCTTGCCGGACTGACTGTCTCGGCCACTTCTGCTGATCATAAGATGTGACCATACCATTTCAGCTTCCGTTCGCTGTGGTTCGAAGATCTTCATAGGATCCGATGGTTAGCCTTGACGGCCGCTACGGTCCTGTCTTGTTTTCTTGTTTCATTTCAGTAGTTTGCTCTGATGGCAGAAACAGAAAGAAGAATCCAAGCTTTCGAAACCAAGTGCTTGAGGAGACTACTACACATCTCCTACAAGGAGCACAAGACCAATGACTATGTGCGGAACCTGGTCAGCAACCTTGTTGGGCCCCAAGAACCACTGCTGGCGACTGTCAAACGACGGAAGATGGCATGGTTTGGTCACGTCATACGACATAACACCCTCTCCAAAACCATCTTGCAAGGGACTGTAGAGGGAGGGCGCAGACGGGGGCGGCAGAGAAAGAGCTGGTCCGACAACGTCAAGGAATGGACCAAAATGACGATGCCAGATCTCCTCACGACAGCTGCCAACAGAACGGCGTGGCGAGCTATGACATCTTCCTCATGTCCCCCCAGCGACCCCAGCGGTCGAGGGAATGAGTGAGTGAGTGAGTGAGTGAGTGAGTGAGTTTGCTCTCTCTAGATCTATTTGACGTAACTATATTTCATTGTTACTAGTTTTTTTCTCTGCCCCCCCCCCCCCCCCCCCCTCCCCCCGGTCATTCTGTTTAATGTTTTGGACAAACCTTAAGTGGTGGACTCCCAAGGCCTGCTTAGCGCGTTGGGTTCAGTTACGTGAATAGATGATCGGGCATCTGCTCTTTTTGTGGGTTTTTTCTTTTTTTTTTTTTTCTTCTTCTTTTTTTAAGGCAGATTTGGTACATATGAGGATCAGCCCACATGCATTCACACCTTGAAAATGAAACTGAAACTGATGTGATCTCTTCAGGAGATGCCGAGACATTTTCGGAAGCATCTCGTCTCTATGGCCTCATGGACTTCGGCAACTGGGTGGTCTTTCTTTCACGGGAAATAACCCATGTCAGTAGACAGTCAACAGATGGCTGGGTGTTGTTGCTTCCCTTTATATTTTTCGCCAAGACGAAAGCGCTTTGGCTGTTTTGGGCAAGTTGGTGTTGTTGATGATGTTTTAATTCTCTGTCTCTGTCTCTGTCTCTGTCTCTGTCTCTGTCTGTCTCTCTCTGTCTCCTCACCTCCCTCTTTCTCCCTCTGTTCTTATCTTCCTCCCAACCATCCCCCAACCCCCCACCCTGATGATTAGCCCTCAGTCCATGTCCTGTCAGTGCTCTGTTATCACAACATCATGTATCAATTTACCGACAATAATATTAATAATGATTATGATAATTATCATCATCATAACAACAAGAAAATGAATAATGTTGACACTAATTGTACTACTAAGAATAAAAGCATCATCATCAACAACAATAACAATAATAAGAAGAAGAAGAATGGAATCTTTCTGGTCTGATTCCTGGAAAGATAAAAAAAAAAAAAAAAAAAAAAAAAATGCTACCCGACCATATCCCCTCAAATACAACATCTGAGCAATACGCTGTTCTGAGGAAAAACAACAACAAGAAGCAAAAAACAAACGCATCAGTTTTTGCAAATCTGGGAGAATCTGGTTAGAACTAAAATAACACACACACGCACACACACACACAACAGAGAGAGAGAGAGAAAGAGAGAGGGTTGAGGAAGATATGGAGAAAGTTTCAGTTTCAGTTTCAGTAGCTCAAGGAGGCGTCACTGCGTTCGGACAAATCCATATACGCTACACCACATCTGCCAAGCAGATGCCTGACCAGCAGCGTAACCCAACGCGCTTAGTCAGGCCTTGAGAAAAAAAGAAAAAAAAAGGTGAATAAATTGTAGATACGCTTACATAAATAAATAAATAAATAAATAAATAAATGGAGAAAGCTTTATATATATTTTCTTAAGTGTGTGCTTCTTTTTAAGCCACTGATTATTAGATATATTCAATCCCGTGCATGATAGAACGGTGTTCTAAAGACTGAACAGATTACATTTCGATTCTGATGATGAATTAGATAGAGAAGAAGAGGTTGGATTGCAGAGGGACGGATTTGACTCAGTGGATTGTTGAATACTGGCACTAAGGGGAGTGAAGCTGGATGTTCCCTCTGTTAAGCAAAGGGGAGTGAACCTGGCAGTAATTTCCAATCAAACGTATTGCCTTTTTTCCCCCCCTAACGACATAATCTTTTAATTCTTCTGCTTTACATGCAGTTTGACATGATGCTAAAGTAGTGTTTGCTAATCAATATACACGCTGAGAGCAGTTGAGTAAGTTTATTGGTGCACCACACCATATCTTTATATCATGTAACGTCTTATGTAAGTGAGGTAATTATGTAAGATTTTCTTTGTAAAAGGTTGAAAAACAATGACAAAATATTGTAATTATAGCTATCAAATTATGCAAGAACATTGTATGAAAAAGAATATAAGGCTTTAGCATAATGGTTTACCAGTAATGATGGGAAGTTACAAGAAATCAAAAAAGGAACTATGCTAAAATTTGACAAAAGTGGATACAGCACGACATTATGAGGATTTTGATTTGGTTGGGTGGCATTGCAGAGGGATGAAAGTTGGCCAAATTTAACTGTGAGTGTTAGGACGATCTCTGCGGGGATCCCACCCAATAACTCTACTCCGTTCTTTGGAGGAAAATGTGTTGTTTTTTTGTAGAAGTGTCTACATATGGATAGGTCAGATAGAGGGGGGAATTTGTGTGGGAACCAAGGGGTAGAGAGTAGGCCAGTGTGGGGGGGTGGAGGGAGAGTAGGACGGGATGGGCAGGGGGTGGAGAGGGAGTAGGGTGGAGAGTATAGTAGGCAGGGTGGGGGGAGAGTAGGTCAGGGGTGGATGGGCGTGGGTGGGGGGAGAGTTGGATTGGGAGGACAGGTAGGGGGTGGAGGGAGAGTAGGACAGGGGTGGGGACAGGCAGCGGGTGGAGGGAGAATAAAGTAGGACAGGAGGGACGGGCAGGTGGTGGAGGGAGAGTCTGAAAAAGACAACATAACTTCCTCCATAGAGTAGAAGAGTGGATTTGGGTGTGATCTACTCCCCTCCCCCTGTTCTATTTCTCCATCTT
>NC_134890.1:20039607-20049607 GCF_041734735.1 Babylonia areolata
GAGACAGAAATAGAGATAGAGACAGAGACAGATAAAGGTGGGAATGGAACGGGGGGCTTCAGATAATAAGGGAACACTGAAGTATTAAGTAAAACCCCGACGTGACTCACAGATTGGAGAAAGGTGGCGGCGGTAGTAGTGGTGGTGGAGGAGGAGGAGGAGTGGTGGTGGTGGTGGTGGCTGGAATGACTCACTACAAGGTGGGGTTAGTAGGAACAAGGCTGGATGGAACGGGCCGGGGTGGGGGAGGGAGGGAGGGGGGGAGGGGTGGCCCATGGTTAATGAGAATTTAATAAGCGATCATACCGGATTTAACCTGTGGGAAGGCTGGGTAGAAAGGCCGGACGGGGCGATGGAGGGGGTGGGGGTGGGGGGCAAAACAGAAGCGGGGGGTGGTGTGTGTGTGTGGGGGGGGGGCTTAGTGGACGGATTGTTCGTTGCTCTCTGTCACATCAGTTTGGGTTGGAGGATTATCACACACACACACACACACACACACACACACACACACACACACACACACGAAGAAGAACAATTAAAAAAAAAAAAAAAAAAAGAACAAGAAGACAACAACAAATGTTTGGGGGGTTTTTTTTGGGGGGAGGGGGTGGGCAGTTTTCCAGTTTTCCTTTTTCTCCATTGATCTCAACAGACTCATCAGAGTGACGCAGGTGGACGTGTACAAGCACGACGAATCCTCAGTTTCCGCGTGATCGCTTGTGGAACAACAAGATCAACAACAACAACAAGTTCAACAACAACAAGCATTAGCATTATTTTACTATATTATGTACTGTTTGCTTATTTGTTTTATTTCATTATTTCATTACTTACTGTTTATGAATGTTATTTGATACAAGTCATAATATGGTTCATCAGCCGTCATGATAAAATTGAAGTGCAACGTTGTGAGCACAGTATAAGCTTTAAGCTTGTTGATGCTCTTTTGTCATTCATTGCATTGTAATCATGTGTATTGTTGAATAATTAAAGATTATTTAAACCAACAACAACAAGTACAAGATCAAGGAGCCGGACAACAACAGTTGTTTGTTTGTTTTTTTGTTTGTTTGGGGGTTTTTTTTTGTTGTTGTTGTTGTTTTTTGTTGTTGTTGTTGGTGGTGGTGTTGTTGTTTGTTTTTTTCTTTTTTGTTTTCCTTCCTTCCTTCCTTCCTTCTTTCTTTCTTTCTTTCTGCTTTTCCCCGTCCGCCACCGAACTCAACCGCAACTCTCATCCTCATAAACGTGAGTCAATACAGCGGGACAAGTACAAGTACAAGCCCGACGGTTCATTTCCACGTCAGTGATCACCAGTAGTGGCAACAACAAGATCAACAACGAAAACAACAAGTTGTACTGATGTGGGGGCTGTCATTTTCCACATCAGAACCCTAAAAGGAAAAGCTGAAGACACACATCTTTTTTTACATAGGATTTTTTCTTCTTCTTCTTCTTCTTCTTTTTGGGGTGGGGTGGAGGGGGTCTATAAAAGGAAATACGTAAAGCGGGACAAAGTAACAAGCGCGACGATTCTTTCCAAGTGATCACCAGTGGGCGAGAGTTCTCTCCCTCAGCTACCCCCTCTATTCCTGCCCACCCCACACCCACACCCACCCCACCCCAACCTCCCTGGGAGTCGAGCGTCTTGGTCCTTCTCTTTTTCATTGTCGCCGTCCGCGTGCAGCGCATGATTGATGATGGATGGATGTGTGTGTGTGTGTGTGTGTGTGTGTGTGTGTGTGTGTGTGTGTGTGTGTGTGTGTGTGTGTGTGTGTGTGTGTGTGTGTGCGTGTTTGTGTGTGTGTCTGTGTCTGTGTCTGTGTGTGTGTGTGTGTGACAATTGAAGAGCGAAGTCTTTTCACTAAATAATAACAGTCGGTGTAAGGTGGGGGGATTGTTGGTGGGGAGGGGATTAGATGGGATGGGATGGGATGGCGGCAGGCGGGGGGGAGCAGGGGCTTGGGGGGGGGGGGGGGGCGTGGTGGTCCAGTCGCCGCAGTGTGGCGCCACACGCTGCAATGATCGTGGAGCAGTGCTGCTGGCGCAGCAGTTCTTGTGTGTGACAGGCAAGGGGAGGGAGATCAGCGCGCATTTGTGTGTGTGTGTGTGTGTGTGTGTGTGTGTGTGTGTGTGTGTGGGTGGGGATCGGGAATTACGGGTGCAGAGAGAGAGAGAAAAAAAAGAGGGTGGCGACTCTCGTTTTCTTTGTCACAAATTTCTACGAGGGTGGTTCTTTTGTGTGTGTGTGTGTGTGTGTGTGTGTGTGTTTTCTGTTTTTGGTGTTTTGTTGTTGTTGTTATGTTGTTGTTGTTGTTGTTGTTTTTGTTTTTTTTTGGGGGGGGGGTTTGTTGTTGTTGTTGTCGTTGTTTTCTTTCTTTATTTCTTTCAGACTCTACCTGGCTAGTGTGACGTATTTATCCCTCAATCAGAGTTGGTTGTTGTTGTTGTTTTCTTTCTTTCTTTCTTTTTTCTTGATTTTTCGGTCATTTGTTCTTTGTCCTTTTCTTTCTTTGTGTCTTTCTTTCTTTGTGTCTTTCTGTCTTTCCTTTTTTTTTTTCTTTTCTTTTTTTTTGTTGTTCCGTTCGTTGGTACCTTTATGTCTTTCATGTCATAAAACTCAGCTGTCTGGATTGTCTTTCCCTGGCGCAATCACCAAATCAAAAACAGCAAAGCAATGTATGCCAACGAAGACTATCACTGTACGTCCAAATGATGTCCCTTGGATGACAGATGAAATTAGGCTGCTAATAGAGGAACGTAAAATAATTCATAAATTAGCTAAACAAACTAACAAACCAGAAGACTGGCAACAATTTCGGTGTTTTAGGAACTATGTTACATATAGAGAAAAACAAAGACAGCTTGAGTATATCACCAATTTAGAAAATAAGATAACAACTTCATCCAATTTTGGAACAAAAGAATGGTGGAAACTTGTTAAGTCATTTTTGAAAAAGAAAGGTGTTGGGTCAGATGAAATTCCCCCTATTATATCTAATGGTATTGTCTATTATAAAAACAAAGATAAAGCTGATGTTTTTAACAAGTTTTTCATTTCACAATCCACTCTTGAAGACAGCGAAAAAGATTTACCTGATATTCCATTCCTCGACTTAGAACTTACAGACATAGCGCTTACTACTTCTGATGTTGAAGGTGTTATTCTAAATCTAAATAAAAATAAAGCGGTAGGGCCAGATCTTGTACATAACAGATTGTTAATTGCCTCATTGCCAGCCATTCTAGACCCACTAACCAGGATTTTCAACAAAAGCCTTCATGAATCAAAATTTCCCCTGGTATGGAAAACAGCACATGTAAATCCTCTGCATAAAAAAGCTTCGAAGGAACTTTGTAGTAATTACCGTCCAATCTCTTTGCTTAGCTGTGTTGGTAAAGTCCTTGAGAGATGCATCCATAAGCAAGTTTACAAGTTTTTTTCATCAAATCATATTTTATCTCCTTCCCAGTCAGGTTTTATTCCTGGTGATTCGACAGTAAATCAGTTGCTCTGTATTTATAATGACTTATGCTCATCTTTTGATAATGGAGTCACAACCCAGGCTGTGTACTTTGATATATCTAAAGCTTTTGATCGAGTTTGGCATAAGGGACTTCTTCTGAAGTTAAGAGCGAATGGCATACGAGGCAAATTACTTGACTGGTTTTCCGATTACCTCTCTAACCGTATCCAAGCAGTTGTTATAAAGAGTGATAAGTCTGATTACAAAGGAATACCCGCAGGTGTTCCTCAAGGCTCTGTACTTGGTCCACTATTATTCCTTATCTATATCAATGATATTGTATACGACATCCATTCAAACATTAAGCTATTTGCAGATGATACAAGTATGTCCTTAGCACTAAATAACCCAAACATCCGTGCACAAACACTCAATTCTGACTTAGAAAAGATAGATTCTTGGGCTAAGCGATGGAAAGTCAAATTTAATGAGGGGAAAACAGAGTTATTAAATTTTTCTCGAAACACTGACACAATTTTACCTCTTACTTTTGGCATCACACCATTACAATGTACAGACACACATAAACATCTAGGCGTCATACTCCAAAACAACTGCAAATGGGAGGAACATATTAAAAGTATAATCAATGCTGTAACTATGTTGGTTTCTTGTCTTAAGACGTATAAGTACAAGTTAAATAGGAGAGCATTAGAAATCATGTACAAATCATTCATATTACCACATTTTGACTATGCTGATATTGTTTGGGATAATTGCACAGATGCACAATCAGATTCTCTGGAAAATTTACAGCTTGATGCATTAAGAACCATAACTGGAGCTGTTCGTGGGACAAGCCACCAAAAAATATACCAAGAATCAGGGTTCTGTACACTTAAGGAAAGAAGGAAAAGACACAAACTTGTGCATTATTTCAAGATGGTTAACGGTCTATGCCCTAACTACCTAAATGGTCTTGTTCCTGGTCTTGTTTCAGACAATAACCCTTACCATAGACGCAGGTCATTGGAACGCACCGTACCAAGATTTCACACCGAACTCTATCGGAAATCATTCATACCATCTACTACTTATCTCTGGAATTCTCTACCTGATTATGTTAAAACCAGCAATTCCTTAAGCCAGCTTAAACATTACCTATGTGCTAACGATGCTGTAGTGCCTAGCTATTATTACTATGGTAAACGGAAGGAACAAATCATTCACTGTCGACTTCGTCTAGGGATTAGTGACTTAAGAGAAGATATGTTCAACAGACATTTAATAAACGACCCACTTTGTGCTTGTGGCACTGCAAGCGAAACTGCTGAACATTATTTATTATTTTGTCAAGACTTTCATATGGCTCGGGCAAACACAATCTTAAATTTATCTCCAAACTACATTCACGTTAAAATTCTGTTGCATGGAGATCCTGTTCTCCAAAATCATACAAATATATTCATATTTCAAACTGTCCACCAGTTTATCTCCGATTCAAATAGATTTTAGCTTAGAAAGTATTGTGAAGAAAGAGTACAACATGATTCTATTCGTAAAATATATGTTGAATTTTTTGACTGACCAAATATTCAAGGTGAATGGATTGGCCAATGATCTGTTAGAATTTCTCCTCTCCCCTCTGTTCCCCCTCCTCCACCACCTTACCCTCCATTCTTCTAAATTTTCTTCTTCTTCTTCGTGTTTTTCTTCTATTAGGCCAATTACTTTGGTGATAACAAATTTAATCTCATGTTAATATTGATATTAGCATTATTTTACTATATTATGTACTGTTTGTTTATTTGTTTTATTTCATCATTACATTACTTACTGTTTATGCATGTTATTTCATACAAGTCATAATATGGTTCATCTGCCGTCATGATAAAATTGAAGTGCAACGTTGTGAGCACAGTATAAGCTTTAAGCTTGTTGATGCTCTTTTGTCATTCAATGCATTGTAATCATGTGTATTGTTGAATAATTAAAGTTTATTTAAACCAAATCAAAAACAGAGGGGCCGGGGAAGGGTTTTTTTTTGGTTTTGGTTTTGTTCTTGTTTTCTTTGTGTTTATGCTTTTGTTTGTTGTTTGTTTTTTGTTTCGTTTGTATTTGATCTTTTGTGGTGTTTTTTTGTTTTGTTTCTTTCTTTCTAAATTGTTTCTTTCTTTCGCCCGCATCCTCCACCCTCCCTCTGTCTTAAGTTTGTTTTTTTTCTCCGTAATAACTACTAAGTCTAAAATGTTTTGTTTTCTTTTATGGGTTTTTTTTCCCCTTCAAATTTGATTTTATACATAAAAGAAAGCAAGCCAGGATTCCCCATGTCAAATAGCATGTGAACTGTTGATGACATTTAAGTCGGTCATTGCCTTTGTCACTGTCATTGTCATTGGCATGGTCACTCTCTCTCTCTCTCTCCTCTCTCTCTCTCTCTCTCTCTCTCTCTCTCTCTATATATATATATATATATATACACACACACACACACACACACACACATACACACACACACACACACACACACACACACACACACACACACATATATATATATATACATACATATATATATACACACATATAAACACACACACACACACACACACACACACACACACACACACACACCTACACACACACACACACGCGCGCGCGCGCGCACACACACACACACGGAGGGAGAGACTGAGACAGAAAAAGAAAGAGACGCGCATAATTAAAAAATGGAAATAGAGAGATAGAGAGACACTTCCCCACTGACCAACACAGCTGTTCTGACAATGTATGATGATACACTTACAATACAACGACCAGAGAGACACTTCCCCACTGACCAACACAGCTGTTCTGACAATGTATGTATGATGATACACTTACAATACAACGACCAGAGACACTTCCCCACTGACCAACACAGCTGTTCTGACAATGTATGTATGATGATACACTTACAATACAACGACCAGAGAGACACTTCCCCACTGACCAACACAGCTGTTCTGACAATGTATGTATGATGATACACTTACAATACAACGACCAGAGAGACACTTCCCCACTGACCAACACAGCTGTTCTGACAATGTATGTATGATGATACACTTACAATACAACGACCAGAGACACTTCCCCACTGACCAACACAGCTGTTCTGACAATGTATGTATGATGATACACTTACAATACAACGACCAGAGAGACACTTCCCCACTGACCAACACAGCTGTTCTGACAATGTATGTATGATGATACACTTACAATACAACGACCAGAGAGACACTTCCCCACTGACCAACACAGCTGTTCTGACAATGTATGTATGATGATACACTTACAATACATCGACCAGAGACATTTCCCCACTGACCAACACAGCTGTTCTGACAATGTATGTATGATGATACACTTACAATACAACGACCAGAGACACTTCCCCACTGACCAACACAGCTGTTCTGACAATGTATGATGAGACACTTACAATACATCGACCAGAGAGACACTTCCCCACTGACCAACACAGCTGTTCTGACAATGTATGATGAGACACTTACAATACAACGACCAGAGAGACACTCCCCCACTGACCAACACAGCTGTTCTGACAATGAATGTATGATGATACACTTACAATGCAACGACCAGAGAGACACTTCCCCACTGACCAACACAGCTGTTCTGACACTGAATGTATGATGATACACTTACAATACAACGACCAGAGAGACACTCCCCCACTGACCAACACAGCTGTTCTGACAATGTATGATGATACACTTACAATACAACGACCAGAGAGACACTCCCCCACTGACCAACACAGCTGTTCTGACAATGTATGTATGATACACTTACAATACAACGACCAGAGAGACACTTCCCCACTGACCAACACAGCTGTTCTGACAATGAATGTATGATGATACACTTACAATACAACGACCAGAGACACTTCCCCACTGACCAACACAGCTGTTCTGACAATGTATGTATGATGATACACTTACAATACAACGACCAGAGACACTTCCCCACTGACCAACACAGCTGTTCTGACAATGTATGATGATACACTTACAATACAACGACCAGAGAGACACTTCCTCACTGACCAACACAGCTGTTCTGACAATGAATGTATGATGATACACTTACAATACAACGACCAGAGAGACACTTCCCCACTGACCAACACAGCTGTTCTGACAATGTATGTATGATGATACACTTACAATACAACGACCAGAGAGACACTTCCCCACTGACCAACACAGCTTTTCTGACACTGAATGTATGATGATACACTTACAATACAACGACCAGAGAGACACTTCCCCACTGACCAACACAGCTGTTCTGACAATGTATGATGATACACTTACAATACAACGACCAGAGACACTTCCCCACTGACCAACACAGCTGTTCTGACAATGTATGATGGATGATACACTTACAATACAACGACCAGAGAGACACTCCCCCACTGACCAACACAGCTGTTCTGACAATGTATGACTGATGATACACTTACAATACAACGACCAGAGAGACACTTCCCCACTGACCAACACAGCTGTTCTGACAATGTATGTATGATGATACACTTACAATACAACGACCAGAGAGACACTTCCCCACTGACCAACACAGCTGTTCTGACAATGAATGTATGATGATACACTTACAATACAACGACCAGAGAGACACTTCCCCACTGACCAACACAGCTGTTCTGACAATGTATGTATGATGATACACTTACAATGCAACAACCAGAGAGACACTTCCCCACTGACCAACACAGCTGTTCTGACAATGTATGATGATACACTTACAATACAACGACCAGAGAGACACTTCCTCACTGACCAACACAGCTGTTCTGACAATGAATGTATGATGATACACTTACAATACAACGACCAGAGAGACACTTCCCCACTGACCAACACAGCTGTTCTGACAATGTATGTATGATGACACACTTACAATACAACGACCAGAGAGACACTTCCCCACTGACCAACACAGCTGTTCTGACAATGTATGTATGATGATACACTTACAATACAACGACCAGAGAGACACTTCCCCACTGACCAACACAGCTGTTCTGACAATGTATGATGATACACTTACAATACAACGACCAGAGAGACACTTCCTCACTGACCAACACAGCTGTTCTGACAATGTATGATGATACACTTACAATACAACGACCAGAGAGACACTTCCCCACTGACCAACACAGCTGTTCTGACAATGTATGATGATACACTTACAATACAACGACCAGAGAGACACTTCCCCACTGACCAACACAGCTGTTCTGACAATGTATGTATGATGATACACTTACAATACAACGACCAGAGAGACACTTCCCCACTGACCAACACAGCTGTTCTGACAATGTATGATGATACACTTACAATACAACGAACAGAGAGACACTTCCTCACTGACCAACACAGCTGTTCTGACAATGTATGATGACACACTTACAATACAACGACCAGAGAGACACTTCCCCACTGACCAACACAGCTGTTCTGACAATGTATGATGATACACTTACAATGCAACGACCAGAGAGACACTTCCCCACTGACCAACACAGCTGTTCTGACAATGTATGATGGATGATACACTTGCAATACAACGACCAGAGACACTTCCCCACTGACCAACACAGCTGTTCTGACAATGTATGATGGATGATACACTTACAATACAACGACCAGAGACACTTCCCCACTGACCAACACAGCTGTTCTGACAATGTATGATGATACACTTACAATACAACGACCAGAGAGACACTTCCCCACTGACCAACACAGCTGTTCTGACAATGTATGATGATACACTTACAATGCAACGACCAGAGAGACACTCCCCCACTGACCAACACAGCTGTTCTGACAATGTATGATGATACACTTACAATACAACGACCGTGACAGTCACCACACCCCACGTCATAGGATCACAACAAAGTAACACCACTTTTCACACCCGACTTTTTTCTTTCTTTTTTTTAGCCCCATCCACCCTTCTAGTGTACTCACACCCTGTAAATACACATACACCTACATCCTCACTCACTCACTCCCGCCCCCACCCACCCCCACCCCCACCCCCTCCCACTGTCCCCTTCCCCTCCTCCCCCGCGATCACACGCAAGGCGCACGAACTCCCCCCCCCCCCACCACCACCACCACCATCCCCCCCCCCCCCAACCTTCACCCTCTCTCCCCACCCCTGTCCCCCCGCCCTCCCCACACACCACAATATCACAATGCCTTTCTCACACCACACACACACACACACACACACACACACACACACACACACACTCGAACCCTACCCACACCCACCTCCACAGTCACACACACACACACACACACACACACACACTCACACACACAGAGAGAACTTTCATCATCAACGAATGGTATCTGACCTCCCACCCACCTACCCACCCCCCACCCCCCCCACCCACCACCCCCCAATCCCTCGTC